>NC_135816.1:35610107-35841396 GCF_964213995.1 Mustelus asterias
AGAGATTGGGCTGAATGGCCTCATTTCGTGCTGCAATTACTTTATAACTCCATGACTGCACTAATTCTTTCTTGAACCCTAAATGTGAATCTTAAAATATCCCCTAAATTATTTGAAAGATTTCAAAAATGATATACAGCTTTTCAAAACGTTGTGTGAGGATATGTGCTGGAATTAATAAATGGGGTTATCCCGAGGCTTCTCTTTTGTAGTTACAATTCATGCCAATTAAATTGATTCAGCATAAAGCAGGTATGGTGTTAGAACATGCTCATGGAATTTTCCAGAATTTTACAAACTAAATGTTGACTGAGGCCAAGTTTGCATCACATGCATATTGAGGTTACTTTTGCATGTGAGATATTTGCAGCAATCTGTTCTTGCTTGATTTTTGAGAATACAGTGCCAGCAGAGCATTTAAGTTAAATAAATGCTAAACTGTTCTGTTGATTTTGAAGCAGCAGTCCTGTTAGGATCTGTTTAGCTAATTCCTAATTGCTATTTTTATCTTTAAATTCCTGTTTGTCTTTCCACAATATTGATGCCGCTAATAGGATCATTTAATGCACAGAAAAGGATTATCTGACCAGTTCTACTTGAGCAGATTATTTGGAAAAGCTGCTCAAATTAGTGGCAAACCTCAACCTTTTTCCTGGCAAATGAGTAAAAGTTACTGTGCAATCTGATTCCACCACCCTTTTCAAGTAGTGCATTCCAAGTTTAACAATGCTGTGTGAAGAAGTTTCTCCTGATTTCCTCTCTAGTTTTGTTGGCAGTTATTTTAAATTTGTCTCTTCTGGTTACTGACCTATTTACCAGTGGAAATAGTTTCTCCTTATTTGCTCCATCAAAGTCCCTCAAAGGATTGTGCAGTTGTAAAATCATAGCATATTGGAGGTCAAATGCGCTACCTCCTTCACCTGATATTTAAAGCATTCAAAATATAAGGTCAAACTAGTGATTTGCAAAGATATCGCATGGTTTCCTAGTTTATTTTTTATTAAATGCCTCCGTTTAAAAAGCCACATATTTCGTATGCTTTCTTAACCATCTTATCTAGTTCTTTTCAACTCGTTCTGCCACCTTCAAAGATTTGTGAATATGTGTGCATATGTTCCTCTGTTCTTGCACCCTTCCCGCAACCATTACCCAAAATGGCACATCTAGATTATATTACTCCTGTTGTCTCACCGAAAGTGCACCACCTCACGCATATTTTCTTTAAATTGCATTTGCCATACATTTGTCTATTTCACAGTCTATGTCCAGAAATCTGTTACTTCTGCTTACTATTTACTATGTGCAAAGTTTTGAGCCATCCATCTTCATTTCACTTGAAAACATGAGGTTCCATTTCCTTAAAGGAAAAAAATTCTCTCAGGAAGAATGTAGCGTATAATCTTTGTGGCAAATAGCGTTGTTCCCTGCTGTTTTTTGATCGGTTTCTAATGTATTTTTGTTAATCTCTGTTGTAAATGCTCTATCTGAGTCTTCTGCAGAATAATAGATATCACATTAATATTTTCACATTAGTGAAAAGTAGTTGTGCAATCTGCGTATTCTATTGTTGTATTCCTCCAGTTATATAAAATGAAGTTCACAGTGATAGCTACGTTATATCTACTATAAAATTGTGATAGGTAACTTGAAAGCACAAATAGAATGTGTTTTGTTCCAAAAGTCGTGAGCACACCAGAACCTTGGTGGATTGACAACATATTCAGTTCGATATTCTAGGTCCAATTCTTAGATGAATTTTGGAAGAGTAGTTGCTGCCAATTAAAGATGATTCTTCCTCTTATCCATGTTTCATTTGAGCACGTAATGGGAAAGTATGGTTTTGCACCAATGATTTTGTCCAGGTTCCTGATCTCATAGAATCCCTACAGTGCAGAAGGAGGCCGTTTGGCCCATCACATCTGCACTGATTCTCCAAAAGAGCATCTTCCCCGGGCCTAGAGTATCTCTTTGCTCATTTTTCCTTTCTGATACTTGACATTGGTTAGAATACTAAAAGAAATAGAGTAAGCCCCAGTAAAGACTTCTCCTTGCTACTTGCTTTGTCATTAAATGTGAATTTTCCATCAACGAGTGGATGCTAAATTGCAATGTGGAACAATATAAAAGAATGGCAGAGAGTTAAATGTGGTTCAGTTGTTGTTGCAGTGACTGAATATTAACATAAATGGCAACTGACCTTGAAGTGGAGGAAAGTTATCATGGTGACAGGGTGCAAACTGATATTAAGTGCTAACAAGAACTGCCTGTTTGAAAGTCTATTTTCAGCGTGCAATTTTGGTCCTAATTACTGATTGCCATAAATTGAACTTGCCTGGAGGTGCTAAAACATACACCTACAGGTTTAGTACTCGGTGCTGATTAGAAGTAGTTTTCATAAAACAACTCCTACAGCATTTGTTACAATGCCAAAGGAGGCCATGAGACTCATCATGTCTGCACCGTTTTTGCCAGATGAGCAATTTATTTAGTGCCATTCCCCTTCTCATAACCGGACACATTCTTCCTTTACAGATAACCGTCTAATTCCCTTTTAAATGCCTCAATTGAACCTGTACTCCCAGGCAATGCATTCCAGACCATAAACGCTCACTGCTTGAAAAAGCTTTTCATGTCACTTTTTTGTTTTATTTTTGTCAATTGCTTTGAATCTGTGCCTTTTTGTTCTCGATCCTTTAACAAGTGGGAACAGATTTTCCCTATCTTATCTCATGATCTTAAATACCTTGATCAAATCTCCTCTCGGCCTTCTCCCAAGAAAAATTGTCCGAACTTTTCCAACCTACTTGCGTAGCTGAAATTCCTCATATCTGGAGCAATTTGTATGAATCTTTTTTGCACTTTCTAATGATGGGGAGATGCTGGCGTTGTAACTGGGTTGGGCACAGTAAGAAGTCTCACGACACCAGGTTAAAGTCCAACAGGTTTATTTGGTATCACAAAAGCTTTCAGAGCACTGCTCCTTCATCAGGTGAGTGGAGAGTTGGGTTCACAAACAGGGCATATATAGACAAAGACTCAATTGCAAGATAATGGTTGGAATGTGAGTCTTTACTGGTGATCAAGTCTTTACAGGTACAGACAACGGGAGTGAAAAGAGGGATAATCACAGGTTAAAGAGGTGTGAATTATCTCAAGCCAGGACAGTTAGTAAGATTTTACAAGCCCAGGCCAAATGGTGGGGGTTACACGTAGTGTGACAGGAACCCAAGATCCTGGTTGAGGCCATCCTCATCTGTGCGGAACTTGGCTATCAGTTTCTGCTCGGGGATTCTGTATGTCATTTGTCTTGAGGCGTTGGAGAGACAGCAGATGAATTACTTGCCACAGGATTCCTAGCCTCTGATCTGCTCTTGTAGTCACAGTGTTTATATGGCTAGTCCAGTTCAGTTTTGATAATGGTAATCCTCTCCCAGGATGTTGATAGCGGGGGATTCAGTGAATAGGAATGCCATTGAATGTCAAGGGGCGGTGGTTAGATTCTTGTTGGAATTGATCATTGCCTGGCACTTGAGTGGTACTACTTTTCAGCCCAAGCCTGGATATTATACAGGTCTTGCTGCATTTAGACATGGACTGCTCCAGTATTTGACCAATCATGAATGGTGCTGATTATTGTGCAATCATCAACAGACTCCCCACTTCAATGACCTTCCTTCCATCATAAGGTCAGATGAGGTAGCTGAAGATTGTTGGGCCTAGGACACTATCCTGAGGAGCTTTGCAATGATGTCCTTGAACTAACATGATTGACCTCAACCTCCACAATCATCTATCTTTGTGTCAAATGTGACTACAACTAGGTCAACTCTAATGAGGGTTTCCCCCTGATTCCCATTGACTCCAGCTTTTCTAGGGCTCTTTAATGCCACACTCAGTCAAATGCTGCCTTGATGTCAAGAGCAGTCACTTTCACCTCATCTGGAATTCAGCTCTATTGTCCATGTTTGAACAAAGGTTGCAATGAGGTCAGGAGCCAAATAACTCGCTGGAACACAAACTGAGCGTCAGTGGGCAGGTTATTGCTGAGCAAGGGCCACTTAATAGCACTGTTGATGACCCCCTTTCATCACTTTACTAATGATTGAGAGTAGACTGATGTGATGGTAATTGGCCAGGTTGGATTTGTCCTACTTTTCATGCACAAGACACACCAAGGCAATTTTCTACACTGACGGGTAGATGCCAATGTTGTAGGTTTACTGAAACAGCTTGGATAGGGGAGCGGCAAGTTCTGTCTTCAACAGTTGCTGGAATACTGTCAGGGTCCATTGCATTTACAGTATCCAGTGTCTTCAGCTATTTCTTGATGTAATGTGCAATGAATCAAATTAGCTGAAGACTGGCATCTGTGATGCTGGGACATCTGGAGGAGGCCGAGTTGAATCATTCACTCAGGACTTGTGCCTGAAGGTTATTGTGAATGCTTCAGTCTTATCTTTTGCACTGATGTGCTGGCTTCCCTATCATTGAGGCTGAGGTTATTCATGGAGGCCCCGCCTTCTTAAACTTGCCCCTCACACTGGATACTGTAAATGCCATGGGCCCTGACAGTATTCTAGCAACCTGGTGATCCTCAGGTTAAATCACCACCAGTCAGCTCTCACTTTCAAAGGGGAGAGCAGCCTATGGTCATCTGAGACCATGACCACTTTCAGTTCTGGGATGTTTGTCATTTTGTGTTTGCAATGGAAAAAAATAGCAAACCCCAAAGTTTCTGAAAAACATGAATATCTTGCCTGTTTTGTTTTATTGGCTGTTTGCTTGATTTATCGTAACTGCTGTTTGGAATGTGTGTAAGCAAATTCACAAGATGACACTGGATCAATAGGTTGGGTTAGTAGAAGTGTGTTCCCAATCATAGAAAAGCTAATATCACTTTAGTTATTCCAACCTAGGAAATTGTACGACAAGAAAAAATGATCTGAAACCAGATTTTTTGCTGGCTTTGCAAATTATTTCCTGGCAGATTCTTGTGGTTTTTATTCAAGCATATTTATCCATCGCAATGTTAGAGATTCATCTTCACCTTGCATTACAAGAGAACCGTGGCCAAAATAGACTACAGCCATGAAACATTTGAAATTATTACGAGCTGCTCTTCTTGTGTGGGATTTCTTGTAAGGAAGACAGTAGAGTAGCCCTGACATTGACCTGGGCTTGTAGTAGTGAGTGTGTCTGTTTAGAAGTTCCCAAAAAAGGGAAGAACTGCATTTTCAAGGAAGTCAGGATAACTGGTTTGAGATACCATTCAGCAAGAAGATAAAGACCTTGGGAATAGCTGTCGAAAGGCCAGAGACTGCTGAGTGGAAAATGGCCTGCAGATATATGTGATTTAATATATGAAAGATAACCTTCACATTGAGATTTGTGAGAAATGTGAATAAAATACTAAATACCAAAAAGCGCTCTCAAAACAAGTTTCTTGTGCCTTCTAAAGTAACATTTCAAGGAATGAACCTCAGCTCATTTAGCTTGCTTATATATAATTGGTATGTGTTATCTGCATCTTTGCAACTATTACAGACTTAACTACTGATAAATAAATAATTATGTTCATTTGTTTTATTGTAATGGGAGTAGTTGAGTATAGGAGTTGGACAGGATGCACAAGTTCATTCCATTGGACAATATAGCTTGAAGTTTCACATTGATAGAGATGTCCAGTACACAACTTGTACACTTCAGACCTGATAGGATAAGATCTAAACTTAACAAAGTTCATTGGAGAGGTAGGGTATTCATAAGTCTCAGGATGACTTTGGGAGCGGTAAAATGCCTTTTGGAAGAGGTCACATGCCATTTGGATTGTTAAAGTAGACAATGTTTGTAAAATAGCATAACTTGCCAACCACTCCTGCACCTTACTGAGCCTTCTACTTATTCTCCTCAGACTCGCACCTGAGCCCTGAATACGCATCTTTCTTACGTTTCTGTTCAATTTGCTCACAAACTCATCAAACTGATTTTGTTTACAAGTTACACTTCATGTTCCAGTAATGCATTCCTAATGAATTGCTGGTCACCCTTCCTAACCCCCATGTTAGCTAACATTGTAAATGGTTCCCTCTCATGTACTGTGCATCTCATTTTCAAAACCAGAGTCAAAACCTGCCCCCACCCCAACCAGCTTATTCAATAGCTCCCCTTTATTAATTTTAGCCAATCAAGTGTCTCATCTACCTCCTCTTGCACAATGACATGGGCAGCATGTTCCTTTGTAAAGTTGGATGCAAAATAAATGCTGAAACTTATTGTTAAGATTTCCTAATAATATGCTTAGAAAATCATAGTATAATCAAACTAAGTCACAATGATTTTATGGAAGGGAAATCGTGACAAATTCTATTTGTTGAGGATGTTACTAGTAGGGTAGATAAACGGGAACCAGTATATGTAGTATACTTGGATTTCAAAAAAGAAAATTCAATAAGGTGCCAGACAAAAGCTTGACATGAAACATCCCTTGATCCTGGAGTAATAGTAAGCTATTAGCATGGATGGATGATTGGTTAATGCACAGGCAAACAGCATGACGTTTTCAAGTTGGCAGATTTGGAGTGCTGCAAGGATCATTGCTGCGATCTTAACTACTTACAATCTATATTTATGATTTGGAAATACATCTAAGGGTTTGCTACGGATGTAAGGCAAGGTGGAATGCAAACTAAGGAGACTACAAAGAAATATCGACTGGTTAAGTGGGCAGCTGACAAGGTGGCAGGTGAACTATAATGTAGGGAATTGTGAGGTTATTTGCTTTGGTCGTAACCCTAAATGGTGCCATGGAGAACAAAAGTAAGAAAGTTATACTAAACCTTTATAAAATATTCGATTGGAGTATTATCCAATTCTGGACACCAAGGCCATGGGAGGAGATTTACTAGAATGGCATCAGGAATGATGGACTTAGTTATGTGGAAAGACTAGAGAAGTGATCAGAGCAGAGCTGATTAGCGGACAATTTAATATTATGAATGGTTTTACAAGAGTAAATGAGGAACTGTTTTTAGGAGTAGAAAGATCAATAACCAGATACTTGGCAAAAGAATCAGAATTTTAAAAAAACAGAATGAGTTGTTGTGATCTGAGATGTGATACCTAAAAGGATGATTGATGAAAGAAGATTTGATGCTAACTTTCAAAAGGAAATTGGATTTATTTGAAAAGGAAAATCTTTTGATGTGGGACAAATTGAAGACTACTTTTAACGAATGAGCACAGAATTGAATGATCTCCAATTCTGTCTGATTCTATGAAAGTGTTCAAGACGGTAATGAATGTTAGTCCTGAGTAGTAAATTGCTTTTTTTTTGATGCTATGAAGATCATATGTGGCACATGAATGTAAAGCTTTCATCGCTACATAACAACCATAAAAGAGTATCTTCTGTTGTGCAAGTGTGGCTTCCATTTCATGTTCTGCTTTTCTGTAAGGCAGCTTTTCAAAATGAAGACGTTGAAGGAAATTGATTCTTTAAAATTGCTTTTTAGGTGAGGGTGTTTTTTTGTTAGATTAACTGTCAGATCCTGTGACTCAGCTTTAGTGTTAGTTTATTAATGGCATCGCAGATACCATAGGTGGGATTCTCTCGTCTCGTTCATTCCCACCTCGTTGCCAACAAGAATGGAGAATTTGACGTTCAACACTGTAGTGTCATCAGAGAATCCCAGCCGCAGGCAAGGTTGCAACTTTTTGGCGCATATATGCAAAGTAGAAGAGTATCCAGAGTGCAGTGGTAGGATTTTGTGCAATGAGTATGTCTCTACTTTTGCATGACTCACTGGTCTCAGTGTTTAAGTCTGCAAATAAGAAATATTGGGCAGTGATTTTTATGACCTCGCCATGCCTGGCGCAGACCATGCCAATCCCGGAAAATAGCATGCAGGCCTAAAAATCAGTTTCGAGCCTGGCGCCAAACAGTTTGCAATCATCCTGATCCCATACTACTAGTGCAAACCACAGGTCGAAAGCATGTTCAAAGCAGCACTTGTATGCATAGTCTGTTCGATGCCAGATTCCCCAGCTCCCGGGCAACATCAGTGGAGGGAAACAAGGTAAATGTTTTGGGTTGAAATGATCCTTCTACAAACATCATTTGCTTTTCACAAAACCAAGTCAGCTCTGCCAGACTCCCCCTGGACTTTTTCTTCCTCATTGGAATACATTTATTTTCAGTATTCTGAAATATCCCTTTAAATGTCTGCCACAATAGAGATCAAATCTCTATTGACATATCCCTTAACTTCATTTGTTAGTTCACTTTAGCTGGTTCTGTTTTTGTGGCCTCATAATTGCCCCTATTTATGTTTAAAATACTAGTCTTGGAACTTGGATCATCCTCTCTCTTGTGTTATTACCATCATTACTTAACAGAACCACCCCTCAACCTTTTCGTAACTTCCTGTCTTTCCTAAATGTCAGATACCCGTCAATATTCAGGGCTCATTCTACTTCACCCTGCAGCCATGTCTCTATAATGGCTATCAGATCATGCTTATTTATTTCTACATATGCTCTTGGTTCATCTGCTTTGTTATGAATGCTCTGTGCATTCAGATACAAAGCCTTTAGTTTTGTGTCTTTACGTTTGTAAATTCTAGCCTTAATCTGCTGATGTACTCTTAGCTTTGTATCCTCTATCCTTTCCTGTCAGGGTCTGTTTATCATTTCCCAAATTATTACCTTTCTCTCATGCCTTATCTCTACACTTTGATTTACCACATCTTCCCATATTGGATCCTTTGCCCCCATTGTTTAGTTTAATACCCTCTCTCCACTCTGAGTTATGTGGCTTGCAAGAACACCAGTGACAACAGGTTTCAGGTATAGACTATCCCAAAGATAGACACCCAACTTTCCCCAGTAATGGTGGCAATGTTTGTGAACTGGAACTCACTTCTCCAGATTCTGTTTTTGAGCCACGCACTCATTCCTCTAATTTTATTTGCCCTATTCCAATTGGCATGTGGCTTGGGCAATAATCCAGTGATTAATACTTTCAAGGCTCTGCTTCCTAATTTGGTGCTATCTCCTCATATTGATTATGCAGAACTTTTTTCCTAGTTCTACCAATGGACCACGACGACTGGATCCTCCCTCTCCTGCTGCAAGTTCCTCTCCAGCTCTGAGCAGATGTCCTGAAACCTGGCACCAGGCAGAAAATACAACCTTCTCGATTCTTGCTCTTTGCTGCAGAGAACAGTGTCTGTCCCCCTCACTATACTGTGCCCTATTACCACCAGATTCCTTTTTGTTCTCTTGACTTGAATGGCTCCCTGTACCATGGTGCCATGATCGGCCAGCTCATCCACCTTGCAGCCCCCACGCTCATCCAAACAAACCAAAGAACCTCAGAACTGTTGGACAAAAGCAAAGGCTAGGGCTCGTGTGCTCCTGCCCTCTGGGTTCCCTTGCCTCACTAACAGTCACACTGTCCTGTCCCTGACCAAGTCAGAAGACTCTGTCCTCAGAGGTGTGACTGTTTCCTGTTACAAGTATCCAGGTAACTTTCCCCTTCCCTGATGTGTTGCAGTGTCTGTAGCTCAGGAGATTCCTCCCAGAGCGTTGTCTTCTTGCAATGAAATGTCAGTATGAATTTTGTACTTGTGTCTCTGGAATAGGACTTAAACGCACAACCACCAACTCAGGGAAGAAAAAGTGTTACTACTCAGGTCAGGTTTAGACTGCAGTACATCAATACAGAATGCTATCTGTCCATTAAAGTTCAAAATAATACTGTACAGATGATAAAGCAGAACATCCTTAAAACTCATGAGTTAAACAGATCCAGAAATTCTGGCTGATTCTGTTGCATTTGACTGCAGTATCTTAATTCTTTGTTCCATCATTAACAGCTTGTTCAATCCAGTTGCCTTTTTTCTGTCTGAACTTCATCTATCTATCTGAATTTTCAGCTATGATCTCTAACATTGGCAGTTGTACAAGTCTCTTTGCAACTTTAGGCAATTTCATCAATTTCTTTATTAAGTGCTAAGTGATCAACAATGATGTCTCTGGTTGAACGTTGTGGTTTGGCATTTTGCAGATAACTTGTATTGATCTCAATGAAAAGTGAGTCATATATAAGTGGGATTCACTTAGTGCTAGGGATGTGGATGGGGCAGAGTTTGTAAGGAGCATCCAGGAGGGCTTCCTGAAACAGTATGTAGATAGTCCAACTAGGGAAGGGGCCTTACTGGACCTGGTATTGGGGAATGAGCCAGGCCAGGTGGTCAATTTTTCAGTAGGGGAGCAGTTCGGGAATAGTGACCACAATTCAGTAAGCTTTAAGGTACTGATGGATAAAGATAAGTGTCGTCCTCAAGTTAAGGTGCTAAATTGGGGAAAGGCTAATTACAACAATATTAGACAGGAACTGAAGAATGTAGATTGGGGGCAGATGTTTGAGGGCAAATCAACATCTGGCATGTGGGAGGCTTTCAAGTGTAAGTTGATAGGGATTCAGAACCAGCACATTCCTGTAAGGATTAAGGATAAGTATGGCAAGTTTTGGGAACCTTGGATAACGAGAGATATTGTGAGCCTAGTCAAAGAGAAAAAGGAAGCATTTGTCAAAGCTAGGAGGCTGGGAACACATGAAGCAAGTGTGGAATACAAGGAAAGTAGAAAGAAACTTAAGCAAGGAGTAAGAAGGGCTAAAAGGGGTCATGAAAAAGCATTGGCCAGCAGGATTAAGGAAAATCCCAAGGCTTTTTACACATATGTAAAGAACAAGAGGGTAGCCAGAGAAAGGGTTGGCCCACTCAAGGACAAGGGAGGGAATCTATGTGTGGAGCCAGAGGAAGTGGGCGAGGTATTAAATGAGTACTTTGTGTCAGTATTCACCAAAGAGAAGGATTTGGTGGATGATGAGCCTGGGAAAGGATATGTAGATAGTTTGAGTCAGGAGGCATTGGGGTTCTTGAGAAACATTAAGGTGGACAGGGCCTGATGGGATATACCCCAGAATACTGAAAGAGGCAAGGGAGGAAATTGCTGGGGCCTTGAGAGAAATCTTTGTATCCTCACTGGCTACAGGGGAGGTACACACAGTAAGAAGTCTCACAACACCAGGTTAAAGTCGCAACAGGTTTATTTGGTAGCAAGAGCCACTAGCTTTCGGAGTGCTGCTTCTTCATCAGATGAGTGATACATACAGGGGAGGTCCCAGAGGATTGGAGAATAGCCAATGTTGTTCCTTTTGTTTAAGAAGGGTAGCAAGAATAATCCAGGTAATTACAGGCCGGTGAGCCTTACATCAGTGGTAGGGAAATTATTGTAGAGGATTCTTCAAGACAGGATTTATTCCTACTTGGAAATAAGTGGACGTATTAGTGAGAGGCAACATGGTTTTGTGAAGGGGAGGTAGTGTCTCACGAACTTGATCGAGTTTTTCGAGGAAGTGACGAAGATGATTGATGAGGGTGGGGCTGTGGATGTTGTCTACATGGACTTCAGTAAGGCCTTTGACAAGGTCCCTCATGGCAGACTGGTGCAGAAGGTGAAGTCGCTTGGGATCAGAGGTGAGCTGGCAAGGTGGATACAAAACTGGCTCGGTCAAAGAACGGATGAATGAACACCGCTCGACAATCACCAGGCGAGACTGTTCTCTTCCTGTGGGGGAGCACTTCAGCGGTCACAGGCATTCAGCCTCTGATCTTCGGGTAAGCGTTCTCCAAGGCGGCCTTCACGACACACGACAGCGCAGAGTCGCTGAGCAGAAACTGATAGCCAAGTTCCGCACACATGAGGATGGCCTAAACCGGGATGTTGGGTTTATGTCACACTATCAGTAACCCCCACAGCTTGCCTTCTGGACTTGCAGAATCTCACTGGCTGTCCTGTCTGGAGACAATACACATCTCTTTAACCTGTGCTTAATGCTCCCTCCGCTCACATTGTCTGTATCTTTAAGACCTGGTTGGCTGTAGAGATTCGCATTCTAATCAGTATTCTGTAACTTGATTTTGTGTCTCTGTGCCCTGTTTGAGAGCAGATTTCCACTCCATCTGACGAAGGAGCAACACTCCGAAAGCTAATGGTATTTGCTACCAAATAAACCTGTTGGACTTTAACCTGGTGTTGTTAAAACTCTTTTTCGGTCAAAGAAGACAGAGGGTAACAAGTGGAAGGGTGCGTTTCTGAATGGAGGGCTGTAACAAGTGGTGTTCCTCAGGGATCAGTGCTGGGACCTTTGCTGTTTGTAATCTATATAAATGATTTGGAGGAAAATGTAACTGACTTGATTAGTAAGTTTGCGGACGACACAAAGGTTGGTGGATTTGCAGATAGCGATGAGGATCATCAGAGGATACAGCAGGATATAGATCAGTTGGAGACTTGGGCAGAGAGATGGCAGATGGAGTTTAATCTGGACAAGTGTGAGGTAATGCATTTTGGAAGGTCTAATACAGATAGGAAATATACAGTAAATGGCAGAACCCTTAAGAGTATTGACAGGCAGCGGGATCTGGGTGTACAGGTACACAGGTCACTGAAAGTGGCAATGCAGATGGAGAAGGTAGTCAAGAAGGCATACGGCATGCTTGCCTTCATTGGCCGGGGTATTGAGTTTAAAAATTGGCAAGTCATGTTGCAGCTTTATAGAACCTTAGTTAGGCCGCACTTGGAATATAGTGTTCAATTCTGGTTGCCACACTACCAGAAGGATGTGGAGGCTTTGGAGAGGGCACAGAAAAGATTTACCAGCATGTTGCCTGGTATGGAGGGCATTAGCTATAAGAAGAGGTTGGAAAAACTTGGTTTGTTCTCACTAGAGTGACGGAGGTTGAGGGGAGACCTGATAGAAGTCTACAAGATTATGAGAGGCATGGACAGAGTGGATAGTCAGAAGCTTTTTCCCAGGGTGGAAGAGTCAATTACTAGGGGGCATAGGTTTAAGGTGCGAGGGACAAGGTTTAAAGTAGATGTACGAGGCAGATCTTTTACACAGTGTAGTGGGTGCCTGGAACTCGTTGCTGGGGGAGGTAGTGACTTTTAAGGGGCGTCTTGACAGGTACATGAATAGGATGGGAATAGAGGGATATGGGCCCCGGATGGGTAGGGGGTTTTAGTTCAGTCAGGCAGCATGGTCGGTGCAGGCTTGAAGGGCCGAAGGGCCTGTTCCTGTGCTGTAATTTTCTTTGTTCTTTATTTGAGCGAGAAGTCATCACTCGTACAACTGCTAATGTTAGAGGTCATAACAGTAGTTGAACATATAGATAAATGAAGTTCAGGTAGAAAAAAGGCAGTTGGGTTGAACAAGCAGTTAATGATGCAACAAGGAATTAAGATATTGCAGTCAAATTTTCAGCTTTTTAAAATTCATTCAAGGGATGTTGGTATTTACTATCCATCCCAAATTACCCTTGAATTGAGTGGCTTGCTAGACCATTTCAGGGGGCAGTTAAGAGTCAGCCACATTGCTGTGGAAGTGGAGTCACATGTAGGCTAGACCAGGGAGGTTGGCAGATGGGTTTTTACAACAATGAGCAATGGCTTCATGGTCATTATACTTTTAATTCCAATTTCCATTGAATTCAAATTTCTGCATCTGCCGCGTGGGATTTGAATCCAGGTCTTCAGAACATTACCCTCAGTCTCTGGATTAATAGTTTACTGACAATACCACTATGCTATTGTCTCCCCTATTGAGGCAGTTTGAGTCGGATACTTAAATTTCTGCCTTAGTGAATACTTACCTAGTTTGCAGACATAGATTTTAAAAGTTGGTTTGTTGCTTTT
The DNA here is from genome assembly GCF_964213995.1 of Mustelus asterias. Classification (NCBI taxonomy): domain Eukaryota; kingdom Metazoa; phylum Chordata; class Chondrichthyes; order Carcharhiniformes; family Triakidae; genus Mustelus; species Mustelus asterias. The sequence goes on from NC_135816.1 coordinate 35,623,872, forward strand.
ACAGTTGTCTGTGAAGCATTTATTATTATTGCTTTGGTTAAAATTAATTTGAAAACCATATCTTAAAAGTTCTTACCAAATCTGCCCTGTGACGCAATTAACATTCTATTAAAGAAACCTAACTGTATCAAGATAGATTTTAATGTACAAAGTTCAATGAAATTAATTACTCAATTCAGACAGGTATGTCTTGCATCCACAAGTAAACTGTTAAATATGGAAATCAGGACATTGCTGCCTCAGTTGTGCAAATATTCCAAAAGCTCCACTAATATGATATCTCGCTGAGAGACTATGCACTGAAATACATCAGAGGGTGTGAGGTTGCAGAACTTCTATGATATATATCCAGTAAACTCACTAGAAAAGGCTAGGGCCTGTTCGTTGCAATGCAAGTACATTTTTAATTGTGTGTTAAGTCATAATTATTACAAAGCAACACCTGGCACTGAAAATGATCATTTGCAAGTGTGGAGTCTGTTCCTTCAAATTTTAATGATAGATTTGGGCGGCATGGTGACATAGTGGTTAGTACTGCTGCATCACAGTGCCAGGGATCCGGGTTCAATTCCAACCTTAGGTCACTATCTGTGTGGAGTTTGCACATTCTTTTTGTTTCCGCATGGGTTTCCTCCCACAGTCCAAAGATGTGCAGGTTAGGTTGACTGGCCATGCCAAATGCCCCTTAGTGTCAGGGGAACTAGCAGGGTAGATGTATGGGGTTACATGGATAGGGCCTGGGTGGGATTGTTGTTGGTGCAGACCTGATGGGCCAAATGGTCCCCTTCTGCACTGTAGGGATTCTATGAAGATTTTTTAAAACTAAAAATTAAACATTTGTAACTTTTTCTTTCTGTCTCTCATCTCTCTTAATCCTTTCTTCCTCCCTCTATTTTGATTTCTGTATCTGATTTGGCATTAAATAAACTAAAAGGTTTCTTCCTCATTCAGGAACCATTCTTTAGTTGGATTGGTTAAGGAAATATGGTTAAAGAGATTCATAGCTAATTGCCCTGTTCATATAGATCCTCTCTAGAGGTTGTTGCATCAAAATAGCGCTCTAATTACAGTAAGTTCTACTATAAAATAGCATGGAAAGTCTCTGGGTGTAATGCATGTCTGGAACCATTTGTTCATCACTGAGAGAAAAATCAAGCCCATACTGTTTCCCATCATCTGAATTCGGGTATTCTTCTTGTTGCATTACAAGTTTTCTTTCTAATCAGGAAGATTAATTTTTGCCAAAATTTAATGAGCTGTTTATGATGGCAGGAATCATGGAGTGAGCTTGCAGGGTTATCAAGAGAACCCAGTTTTTGTTTTAAAATCTCTGTAGCTTTATTCATTCCACAGCTGGCACAAACATTTCAATAAACCAAGTGTAAATATACAGTTTGCAGTGAGAATCCTTGAGTGGAGAGAGTCTCATGTCAACTGTTCAAAATACTACTATGATTCTTCTGTGTTGAAGAATTTGATGTTTAATGAGCTGTGAACGGTAAAGTTATAAAGATGTGAAGAGATGTTTATAAGTTTCATGGTTATTCTGTAGCATAACATGTTTGATTTTTGACAAGCTCTAACTAATGATCTATAACCATTGCTTAATATAATTAATAAGAATGAAATATGGAATACTTGTAGACACTATCAATTAGGTGGTAGTATCTATTACATTTTGTACATAGAGCCTAGTAGTAGCTTTGTATAATGCCCAAATGGAATGTGTAATAAAATCATATTTAGATTCTAGTAAGCAGGTTATCTTCCTTTATATATAATTTTCAAATAACCCAATTCAGAAACAAAAAACATAGATTTGTTTTTATATAGCTCAATGGACACTTGTTTTTTTAAGAAAAACTTCTCAAAAACTTGAGGTGAAATTCTTTGAGATGCACATGAGAGAAATAGATTTCTGTTCATTTAAAAGTTTATCATTATCCAGCTCTTCATAATATGCTGCACAGCATCCAGTTCTGTAGTGGCCGGGTATCGGGTTCTCTATCTGGTCTGGTCTGGTGTTTATACTACTGGAACCTCCTCCCTGCCTGCTTCTACTATCATCTTGCATTCCTTGTGTTCTTTTCTCCTTCATGTACCTACTTAGCTTTCCTCTAATTTCTCTATGCAATTCGACTCTGCTGCTCTGTGGTAGCAAGTATCGCATTCAAAATACTGAGAGAAGAGTTTTCTCCTGAATTTTTTACTGGACTTTTTTAGTGACTATCTTATATTTATGACCTCTACTTCTGGATTCCCTAAGTGAACACATTTCCTCCATCTACCCTATCAAACCCCTTCATAATTTTAAAGACTAGTGTTCAGTCACCTTTTAGCCACCTTTAAAGAGAGAAAAGAGCCTCCACCTGTTTAGTCTTTTGTGATGCTTAGAACCTCCTCAGTCCTGATATCATCCTTGTAAATCTTTTCTTCTTCTGCCTTTGCAACTTGGAAACCAGATCTGTGCACAGAAGCACAAGTATGGTCTAACCAAGGTTAATTTATGTAGCTGGTTTCTTATTGGTCTTGTCTACTCTCTGTTGCCAGTTCTTTGACAATCTTGTAGAATTTTCCTGTTTTTTAGTTCGGATAAAAATCAAGAATCTTCTCATAATAGGCATGCAAAACTAAAGCTTCTTGGTTGACAAAGGAAATAGAAGTTAAAATTCAGCAGAAATCAAAGGTTAATAACTAAATATGTACAGAATACAACTGAAAGCAAGGCAGAATACAATTGAAAACAAGGCAGAATGCAGAGCTCAGATAAATTAAAAAAGTAAATAAGAAAGACGAAAGATAACTTGAAAAACATTGGATAATGTGAAATAGAACCTTAAAATTTATTTATGAACAGAAAAAGTGGAAGGATCGTTAAAGGAATGGTGGCGCTTATTAGGAACAAAAATAGCAATTCTTAAGTGGGCAGAGGACATGATGAGGTACTAAGTGAGCACTTTGCATCTGTCTTCACAAAAAAAAGGATGACGTTTTTAAAGGAGAAAGAGGTTGAGCTATTGGAGAGGATGAAAGTAATAAGCAAGCAGATGCTAAATAGATTGACATTACTCAAAGTTAACAAGCTTTTGTTTCAGATGGAATGCATCCTAGGTTTCTGAGGGAAGCTAGATTTGTAAAGGGCAAATCACTAACCCGGTTAAGTTATTTGAAGTAACAGAGAGGGTTGATACAGGTAGTGTTATAGATGTTAATGTATGGACTTTCAAAAAGCATGTGATAGAGTATATGTTCATAAAATAGAAGTAAAGAGACACTGGTAACTTGGGTATTTAATTGGTTATTGGATAATAGGCAGAGAGTAATGATGACCTGATGTTTCTCTGACTTGCGCGGTGGGGTCCCTCAGAGGTTGGTATTAAGATGTCTGTTTTTCTTGCCGTGCATAAATAACCTGAACTTCAGTATAGGGAGTGGAATTTTGAAGTTTGCAAATGATACAAAGCTCATCAAGGTAGTCAGTAGTGAGCAGGATGGTAGAAGATTTCAAGAGGACATAATTAGTGAAATGGAAGAACATAGAACAGTACAGCACAGAACAGGCCCTTCGGCCCACAATGTTGTGCCGAGCTTTATCTGAAACCAAGATCAAGCTATCCCACTCCCTATCATCCTGGTGTGCTCCATGTGCCTATCCAATAACCGCTTAAATGTTCCTAAAGTGTCTGACTCCACTATCACTGCAGGCAGTCCACTCCACACCCCAACCACTCTCTGCGTCAGAGAACCTACCTCTGATATCCTTTCTATATCTCCCAACACGAACCCTATAGTTATGCCCCCTTGTAATAGCTCCATCCACCCGAGGAAATAGTCTTTGAACGTTCACTCTATCTATCCCCTTCATCATTTTATAAACCTCTATTAAGTCTCCCCTCAGCCTCCTCCGCTCCAGAGAGAACAGCCCTAGCTCCCTCAACCTTTCCTCATAAGACCTACTCTCCAAACCAGGCAGCATCCTGGTAAATCTCCTCTGCACTCTTTCCAGCGCTTCCACATCCTTCTTATAGTGAGGTGACCAGAACTGCACACAATATTCCAAATGTGGTCTCACCAAGGTCCTGTATAGTTGCAGCATAACCCCACGGCTCTTAAACTCCAACCCCCTGTTAATAAAAGCTGACACACTATAGGCCTTCTTCACAGCTCTATCCACTTGAGTGGCAACCTTTAGAGATCTGTGGATATGGACCCCAAGATCTCTCTGTTCCTCCACAGTCTTCAGAACCCTACCTTTGATCCTTTAATCCACATTTAAATTAGTCCTACCCTAAATTAGTCCTAAATTAGTGAACACATCAGATATAATTTAATGGGGATGTGTGAGGTGATGCACTTTGGGAGAAATAACATGGTGAGGAAATATAATCTAAATAGTACAATTTTCAGAGAGACTTGCAGGTGCATATTCATGGTGACAGGGAAAGTTAAGGTAACTCAAAGCTTATGGGGTTTATAATAATTCATTTGTGGAATGTGAGGGTCGCTGGCTGGGCCACATTTATTGCCCAACTCTAATTGCCCTTGAGAAGATGGTTGTGGTGAGCTGCCTTCTTGAACCATTGCAGTCTGTGTGATGTAGGTGCACCCACGGTGTTAGGGAGAGTTCCAGAATTGTGACTCAGCAACCGTGAAGGCACGGTGATGTACTTCCAAGTCTGGATGATGTGTGGCTTGGAGAGGAAATTCCAGGTGGTGATGTTTCTATGTGTCTGCTGCCCTTGTCCCTCTAGATGGTAGTAGTTGTGGTTTTTTTAAGGTGTTGTCCAAGAGTCTTGGTGCGTTTCTGCAATGCATCTTACAATTGTGTACCATCTTCATGTTGATGGTACAGGGAGTGAATGTTTGTGGATGGGGTGCCAATAAAGTGGGCTGATTTGTCCTAGGTTTCTTGAGTGATGTTGGAACTGCACTCACGCAAGCAAATGGAGAGTATTCCATCACACTCCTGACCTGTGGGTGGGCTTTGGGAAGTCAGGAGGTAAGTTACTTACCATAGCCTAGCCTCTGACCTGCTGTTGTAGCCACAGTATTTATATGGCTAGTCCAGTTCAATTTTTAGTTAATGGTAACCCCCAGGATGTTGTTAGTGGGAAATTCGGCAATGGTAATACCTTTGAATCTCAGGAGGCAATGGTTAGATTCTCTCTTGTTGGAAATGGTCATTGCCTGGCACTTATGTAGCGTGACTGTTACTTGCCACTTGACAGCACAAGCCTAATTACTGTCTCAGTTTTGCTGCATTTGGACATGGGCTGCTTCAGTATCTAAGGAATCATGAATGTTGCTGAACATTGCAATCAAGATCCACATTTCTGACCTTGTGATGGAGGAATATTATTGATGAAGCAGCTGAAGATGGTTGGGCCTAGGACACTATCCCGAGGAACACTTTATAAATAGGGGCATTGAAGATAAAAGCAAGGAAGCCATGTTACACCTTTATAAATCACTCATTAGACCTCAGCTGGATTATTGTCTGCAATTTCAGAAGGATGGCAAGGCCTTGGAAAAACTGCAGAGGATGTAAGTGATTAGTGAGTTAAAAGATTTTTTCTCTCTAGCGGGAGCGTGGCGTGAACGGCAGGTACGATTGTGCCTTTAGAATTTTTCCAGGGTAGATGCAGAATACACAGTGGATGTGGGTGATGAGAGAAACAAGGACGTTTTCAGAAATGGCCTGGTCTCTGAGTAACAGAGTTTATGGAATTAACAACAGATTTTTACTTCTGCGCTGAAGTTGGGCAGAGGTAATGTTTTGCCCTTGTTTGGTAATCTGTTTCTCTGTATGCATCTCAGTACTGAATGCCCTCTTGCATGTGTCCATCCTACTTCAATATGAAGACTAACTGGTATAATCTACATGAAGTAGCAATATATTTTCTGTAAATGTTGATGTATATTCTATGATCTCATCCCATTTTTCTTGCCTTTTATGATATTTGGATAATTGTCTGAGAATTTTTAACAATTTGGCTGTAATAAATTTATAGCTGTTACAGAATAATCCGGTTCTGCTTTTCATTTAAAGTCAGCTTTCAAGAATCAGTCGGGAAATAAATTTGAACTTGATGAAAGGCACAGTGCAGACAGAATGGAATGTCAGAGAAATGAAATGTATTTTGACTTTTAAATCAGTTGATAATTTGGTAATAGGGAATTAACAACAGTGCTTAAACGCCAGAACAGGAATTTCACAGTAATTTCATTGCAGTGTTAATGTAAGCCTTACTTGTGACTAATAAATAAACAACTTTTAATTGGTGCTGGGGTCACTAGATAAAGCAAGTATTCATTTAACACATTGAAAGCAGAAAATGATGCAACAGCCTGGTCTCCCTTAAACAGTACTTGTCACAGCTACTGGAAACTTTGAAAAAGAGATTCTCAAAATGAAAAGTCCAAAGTTTCATTAGTTTTGTAAGATGAATTGAAATGCTGCCAGCAAATTCCCAGTAATAGTTTGGTGAAACTTGCACAAGGCTTTTGTGTTTAAATATTAAAGTTTGGAGTGATCCTTTCAGGGAACTAAATTGAATCAGTGCCAGATAAGATGTCATTGGCATGTGATACAAATTTGACAGGAAACAGTTTAAATTGAAACATTTATTTGAATATTTCTGTTTGCCAAATCTGACTTTTGATTTGAACTGAACACTCTTTCTCTTCCAGTACTGGTCTGAAATCTGAAGGAAGCTCAGCAACAGCGTCCACCTCTACTGCCTCCTCGGGGCCACCTGCCAAAGTCTGTCTGGTTTGCTCAGATGAAGCATCTGGATGTCATTACGGTGTTCTAACATGTGGCAGTTGCAAAGTTTTCTTTAAGAGAGCTGTGGAAGGTAAGAAGTGGATCATTTTCTTGTATGTCCATACACTTCAAATGTTTGCTCTTATCTGTCTTGTTTTACTATCACTTGTTCAAAAAAGGACTGAAGAGAACGAAATAGCTAGTTGTTCTAAATCCATGCTGACCAACTCTGTATATGTAAAAGCACTGCAGAGAAGATAATCATTGAAACCGGGGCAAAAATTTTCAGTACTTTTTATTGAGTAAAATGTCAGACACAGCACATTGTTTATATTTTAGCTTCAATAAAACATGGCTGCCAGCAATGATACTCTCTTTTAATACCGCAAATGTAATCCTTTGTCATTCAGCAAGTCTCTGGCCAAAAGGACTAGGTTGTCACCAGCAGCAGTCACAACTTGCATTAATGATATATAAATGCGTAGAATGTCTCATAGTGATCCACTGTAATGTTACTAGACAAAAGTTGACTTGGAGACACGTCAGGAGATTGAATGGCAAATGGCCAAATGCTTGGCCAAAGTACTAGGTTTGAAGGAGGGCAAAGAGGTTTAGTGTGGAAATTACAGAGCTTACGATCTTAAGGCTGCAAGGCATGGTTGTCTGTTTTAAAAAATATTCATTCATGGGATGTACACATCACTGGAAAATCTAGGATTTATTGCCCATTATTATTCTTCTTTGAGTAGATGGTCATGAGCCATCTTCTTGGATGACTGTATTTGTATAGCAGCAGTACTCAAACAGTGCGAAGGAGTTCCAGATTTTTGATTTAATAACAATGAAGGAGCAGTGATACAAGTCAATTCCATGTCTGATTTGGAGGAAAACCTACAGTGCACGGGCCTCCTGCCCTTGGCCTTCTAGAGGGTAGCGGTCACAGGTTTGGAAGGTGCTGTAGAAGAAACCTTAGTGACCTCCTGCAGCGCATCTTGTAGATAATGCACACCACAGCCACCATGCGGCAATGAAGGAGGGAATGATTGTTTATGGTGATGGATGGATTAGGAGTTTTCAAGTGTTTCATTCATCCAGGTAAGTGGAGTGATTTCTATCACGATCCTGATTTTCATCCTGTACATGGTGGAAAGACATTGGGAAATCGGGAGGTGAGTCAATTGCTGCAGAAGACACATCCTCTGACCTGCTCTTGTGGCTAAAGTATTTACATGTCTGATTCAGGGAAATTTCTGGTCAGTGGTTAATTCCCCAGGATGTTGATTGTGGGGAGGGTATTTGTTGATGGTAATGCTGTTGAATGGAAAGGATAGGTGGTTAGACTGCCTCCTTGAGATGATCATCTCCCAGCATTTGTGTGGTGCAAGTGTTATTTGCCTTCAACCCAGGCCAGAACATTGTCAGGTTTTACTGAATGCAGGTACTACTTCATTATTTGATGCATTGTAGGTACATAATCATCAGCAAACACCTGTACTTCTGATTTTAAGATGGAAGAAAGGTCATTAATGAAGCAACTGACAAGGTTGGCCCTGAGGAATTCCTGCTGATACTAAGATAATTTCCTCCAACAATCACAACCACCTTGCTTTGTGCTAGGTATTGTTGCAAATATGCAGCCAGAGGAGAGATTTCCCCTGATTTCCCTGACCCCTATTATGCTACTTTGATGTTCAGGGCAGCTATCCTCACCTTGTCTTTGGAATTCAGGTCTTTTGTCCCTGTTTTGGACCGAGACCCCAAAGAGGTGTAGAGCTGAGTGATATTGGCGGAACCCTAAGTAAGCATCGATGAGCAGATTATTGGTGAATTAAGTGCAGCTTGGTAATGACCACTTCCATCGCTCTGCTGATGATTGAGAGTAGATTGATGAGACAGTAACTTGTGCTCCCCAGTGCTGGCCTTGAGCACATCTGCAACCTTTCTGTCTTGATTAAAGATTTGCAGTAGTGCTACATCCAGTTGTAAATGGTGAAGGTTCCATGAACTCCTCCATCATCAGTGAAAGAGCCCAGCACGAGTGGAAAAGACTAGGTTGAACTGTTTATAACCATCTTCAGCCAGAAATCCCAAATGGATGATTGATCTTGACCTCCACTATTACAATAAGCAGTCTTCAGACAATTCAATCTGCTCCAGAGAAAGGTGTCTAGGTGTGTAGATGAGGGTAGTGCAGTTGTAGTTGGATTTCAGTAAGGCTTTTGACAAAGTCCCACATGGTTGGCTGATGTAGAAGGTCAGAGCCCAGGGATCCAGGGCAATTTGGCAAACTGGATCCAAAATTGGCTTAGTGGCAGAAGGCGGAGGATGATGGTCGAAGGTTGTTTTTGTGACTGGAAGCCTGTGTCTAGTGGTGTTCCACAGGGATCGATGCTGGGTCCCTTGTTGTTTGTAGCATACATTAATGATCTGGACGTGAATGTAGGAGGTATGATAAGTATGTTCACAGATGACACAAAAATTGGTGACATGGTAAATAGTGAGAAGCAAAGCCTTAGATTACAGGTCGATTTGGATGGGCTCGTCAGATGGGCAGAGCCTTGGCAAATGGAACTTAACCCCGAAAAGTGAGAGTTAATGCATTTTGGGAGTCTAACAAGGCATGGGAATATACAATGAATGGTCAGGCCCCTAGGAAGTTCAGAGAATCAGAGGGACCTTGGTGTACATGTCCATAGATCTCTGAAGACAGCAGGACAGATAAGGTGGTTAAGAAGGCATATGGGATCTTTGCCTTTATTAACCGAGGCATTGAATACAAGAGCAAGGAGTCTCTGATGTAGCTGTATAAAACGCTGATTAGGCCTGGAATACTGTTTGCAGTTCAGGTTGCCATACTATAGGAAGGAAGTGATTGCACTAATGAAGGTGCAGAGGAGATTCACCAGGATGCTGCCTGGACTGGAGCATTTTAGCTATCAGAGAAACTGGATGGGCTAGGTTTTTTTTCTTGGAGTAAAGAAAACTTAGGGGGGGACCTGATTAAAGTGTGTACAGTTTTGATAGGGTGCTAAGGAAGGAACATTTCTCCTGAGCAGAGAGGTGACTTGGTGTCTGTTAGGACATGGGCAGCAGAGGTTTGGATGACCTCAAGCTGATGGAAGGTTGAACATGGCAGACTAGCCAAAAGTATGTTGGAGTAGTCAGGAGGTAATGCAGGCAGGAATGGGGGTATCAGCAGCAGATGGGTTGGGAGGAGCAGAGTTGGGTGATATTACAGAGATGGAAATAGGCAGTGTTAGTGAGGGTAGGGATATGTAATTGGAGTCAACAATCAAGTTCAGCCTCAGACATTTATCCAGAGCCCTTTTGAAAGTTACTATTGAATCGGCTTGCACTACCCTTGCAAGCAATACATTGCAGAGCATCGTAATTCACTGGATAAGAAAATCATTCTCATTCTCCCTCTGATTCTTTTGCCTTATATCTATGTCCTTTTTAAAGCCCTGTTTTGAATTCTTTACAATGGTCTAAGGCTGGCACTTAATAGCGGTGATTTTTGATTTAATAAAAATAAGATATTACACTGCTTGAGCAGAAGTTTCCACGGTACAGTTGAAAATTTTACTACCTTTGTGTTCCTTGGGGGGAAACTATGACCTATAGTTTCATGTCGCCTTTTCAGTCCGTCTTCATTTACCCTCCACCAAATTACCCTCCTACATTTTTTTGGAGTGTGTGGGCAAGTTGTTGAAATGCAAGTCCTCTTTTAATTCTTTTGTGCGATTGTGCAGCCTAGAATGAACATTTTCCCTTCTGTGCTGTCTGCTGAATATTCTGCACTGAAAGTGGTCCCAAGCTTCCTGATTGTACCCCACAAATAAAGCTTGCAGTGAAATTCGCCCATTCACAGTTTCTCCCACACTCTTCGCCTCCTCCAGTCTACCCAATCCTATCGATATGTGCACCTCTTTTATCTCTACCTTTGGTTTTATCACAAGTTTTTATTATTTATGGGTTAATGGCTCACCCTGCAAACCTTGAAACTAATAACCTTGCCAACTATAATCAAATCTGAAAACATTTCTACTTTACTAATTAATTTAATAGTTTTTCCTTATTCATTCTATCAAAGCACTTCAGAATTTTGACCACCAATTATTATCTCCCCTAACAATCCCTTCCCAGAAGAAAACAACACCAGCCTCTCTAGTTTCTCCACATAACTAAATTCCCTCATTCCTGCTGTAATTCTGTTAAATCTCCTCTGTATCCTCCCCAAGGCCTTGACATCCTTCCTAAAATGTGGTGCCCAGAATTGGACACAATACTGCAGCTGAGGTGGATCCAGTGATTTGTTAATTTTAGTATAATGTCTATTTATAAAACCCAACATCCTAAATGATTTTTTTAACAGCTTTGCAACTAGTCCAGCCATTTTCAAAGATTTTTATATGGGTCCTGCACCCTCATTAAAATTACACCATTTAGTTTAAATAGCCTTTCCTCATTCCTTCTTCAAAAATGTAGCTTTCTGTGCTTCTCTACATTAATTTTCAGTTGCCATGTTTCTGTTTATGTGCTTCTGAGATTTGCTACTATACTCTCGCCCCCTCCCCCTCACCTGCTGTCTAAGAAGTTACAATTGATCAGGATTCACACTGCTTTCTGTCTCTTACCAATTTCATATCAATGTTGCCTCTGCCTCTTTAATTCCATGGCTTCAATTTTTCGAACACGTCTATTACGTGGCACTTTATCAATCTCCTTTTGTAAGTTCACATGAAGTTCATCAACCGCAATACACTTATCAAGTCTCTCCATTACTTCATCAAAGAGCTCCTATCAGGTTTGTCTAATGCCTTTAGCAAATCCATATTAGGAGTCAATTTTTCATTCATGTTTGTTCAATTGACAATTAATTTTGTCTAGAATTATGGTCTCTAAATGTTTCTCCAAAACTGACCCTTTATAGCCTAGGTTCATGAATGTAGAATTTCAAGGTTAACTTCGCCGGATAATTTGTGATTTTATGATTAGTTTCTTTTATATTTATTTTTACATTGAATTGAGGTGTATAAAATTGTGTGGAGCCTAGATAGGGAGGAGAGCCAGTGCAAACATGATGGGCCAAATGGCCTCCTCCTGCACCATAACAATCTGTGATTCTGAGATCAATAACCCAAAGAGCATAGATTTAAGGTAATTGGCATAAGGATTGGAGGGGAGTTGAGGGGTTTTTTTTGTACAGAGAATGGTGGAAATCTGGTATTCACTGGAATAGTGGTAGAGGCAGAAACCGTCATTACATTTAAAAACAAACATGGGGTTAAGCATTTGAGCTACAAGGCTGTGCACCAAGAGCTGGGAAGTGGGATTAGGCTGCATGGCTGCTCTTCAACTGGCACAGACATGATGGGCTGAATGACTTCCTTCTATGCCATATCTTTTCTATATTTTCATATGGAAATTCCAGTTCAGCCCTTTTTGGGTTTAATCACATTAAGCAAAATGCTTTTGTGTACCTTAAAGACAGCAATCAAAGATTCTAGTGTTTCTTGTTGAGGACCCATTGTCTGCTTTACCTAGAAAGCACTTAAATGCTCTCCACCTCCTTATTTCTGAACTGCAGACAGCTAACAACAACAAAACATACTGTTAGAAAATTGTGTGAAAATGCATTTGTTCAGTGGAGTAATGGTGCGCTTACTTGTTCCTTTTATTAGTGAGCAAGTCTGTTTTCACTTTGACTTGATTGTTTTCTCACAGACAGTAATGTGTTACTGGGAAGCAATCAATTAACATGCATATTTAATTGGAGATGGGAAATCAACTTTTAGAAAATGACTGTATTGGGACAACTTCAGTAAACCAGGTGTTCAGCCAGACCTCTTTCTTGAGTGATTGTTGGCACCAGCTCAAAGGAAACAGATGGGATTTATACTGTTAGTGGTAAAATATGTTGAAATGTGTGTTATTAACATCAGTTATAACAAATTATCAGTTCAAAGTAACAAAAAATAAAAATTGTCGGTTATTTTTGCTCCGATTTAAAATAAGGTTTTAGTTAGCATCTGGAATGCACTGCCTGTGAGTGTGGCGGAGGCAGCTTCATTTGGGCTTTCTGAAGGGAATTGGATAATTATCTGAAGAGAGAAAAAATTGCAGGGCTCGAGGAAAGAACAGGAGAGTGGGCTGGACCAGGTGAGTTGCTCTTGCAGTGGTAAAAGCAAAACACTGCAGATGCTGGAAATCGGAAAAGAAATCTGCACTTGAAGAGAGTTGGCACAGGCATGAAAAGCCATATGGCCGCCTTCCTGTTATGAAGCCATTCTTTGATTTTAGTTAGCCGGTTCATTGTTCCATTGCTGCTATCGTGCGGGAAAATACCTACGAAGCTTTTGGTGAAGCAGAATCCTGGAACATGAACTACTTGAAATCAAACCATGATTTGTAGTAGCTTGATCTCAGTATTACAGAGTAAAACCACTGTGGAGAGCTCCCTCGTCCTCTGTCACTGCACTTAGAATTCTATTTGTTCAACTATTTCCATTTTGTTGAAATCAAAAAAGATTATTTTCTGAAGTTCTGCTGTTGCCTCATATATATGTTCCATGAAATATATGTTTCATGAACAATCGTGTTTTTTGAATCGAGTGTAAACGATCAAACTCGTCTCTGAAAGAAAACAATACTGAAAATTAGTAAAATAAATTGAACAATAAACAGCTCAAATTTGTTTCTGTGAAAAGTCTTTGTGAAAAATTCTTCAAACTAATGAATTAAATAGTTTAAATTCATTGTCTGTTTCCATGTTCTATGATTTCCGGTTGCTAATTATCAGCAAAAGCTTCACTAAAGTTGTCTTGAGAGAGAATAGTGCCTAAAACTAGCTTCTGTTGACTAGTCTTTCAAACTAATTGTTGGGTAACGTTGGGGAGGGAGGGCTCCCACCTCCTCCCACCTCACCCCTGACGGCCAACAACTTCACTTCCCATGACCATCCATGGAAACCCATGCCCCCATCCATCTCCTATAGCCCTTCATGCCCTCCATGCCCACTATACTAACCCATGCTCCATGGCCCTTTATAGCCCCTATGCCAACCTAATGCCAGCTCACGCCAACCCAGCGCCCCACCTCATCTTTGCCCTTACACCCTCCATGCAAGTTCACCATCATGGATAGACCTGAGGGGCCTTGGGATCAAATAAAGATCTCAAATATCTATTGATGAATTCCTATTGAAAAATACGCACTCATTGAACCCATTCATTATATTTAGCATCATTTAATCCCACACAAGAATAATATTGATTGTATTCGTAATTCCACTTCAAAGGCTTTATACACACTTGAAGCTGTCAATCAAACTGCAAATTGAGAGCATCCCATTGCCTTGCTGATATGTTGTGAAATCAGTCGTGCAGCACTAATTATGTAATGGCAGCCCTCAGGAGTATGAGAAGCACTGATTTTTTTTTTCCCAACACTGCTGGCAGATTTTAATGCCATTACAGCTGCATTTGACAGTTCTAATGCGTTTATCCACTTATTACACACATTCATATCTACTTCTAACAATCCCAAGGGGAACCTTGCCTCTCCCAAAGGGCACCTGACCTTTCCCAAAGATGTTCCGAGACCATATCCAAAGGATGTCATATCTCTTCAAGACTGTCTCCTACCTCCCCAGAGAAATACAGTAAGTTTAGACCTGCTCCTACCTGGTCTAATGAGCACAAATCTTATTTCCCACTCCCTCCTTGTACAAAAAAAATCAGATCAGACTGAAGGTAGCTGTAGTGTAACATCTGCAGCTGCCTCCAATATATAGCTACTTCTGTGATCCACAGATGTTGAAAGTTCAACCTGCCGCCGTTTCCACTCCCAGCACCCCTCTTGTGATAAGAGTGGAGACTTCCAGATTCCGGGTTCACATGTCATTTTCACAAAGACTGAGAGCCTCTCTGCCTCCGCACTGAAGCCTCATCTGAATTCGTGTCTCATGACCCAATTTCTCATTTAATACTGTTAGCTTTGATTTTTGTTTTCATATTCTGTTTTTGCAGCTCTTACTACTTTCTAGTGTCCCTTTTGTTGATTTTTATACCTGGCCTGTTTTCTTGCATTTGAGTAAGGTGTTCCTTTTAGCTTGATGCCATAATTTGCATCACTGTGCTGGTTTACTTACACAAGTTAATCCTTTGCCTTTTAGGGATGCTGGTTTTGTAGCACATCAAATATTTATTTTAGCACTTGCACTGCTTTTGTCTGTGTAATTGCCCATAATACAACCTTGCTACTGCAATTGATTTATTAATCATCCCTTTGAAGTTTGCCTTATTTAAATTTAAAATCCTTTTTTTTTGACGTTCATCTATCTCTCAAACCTGATATTAAATTCAATCATGTATGGTCAGATTTCATAAGGTATTTTGAGGATGTAACCAGTAGAATTGGCGGAGGAGAATCAGTGGATGTGGTTTATTTAGACTTTCAGGCTTTTGACAAGGTCTCACATAACAGACTACTATGTAAAGTTAAAACACATGGGATTGCAGAGAATGTCTTGAGGTGGATAGAAAGCTGGTTGGCAGATAGGAAGCAGAGAGTTGCATAAATGGATCTTTTTCTGTTTGGCAGTCAGTGACTAGTGGGGTTCCACAGGGATCTGTGCTGGGACCCCAACTGATCACATTATATATTAATGATTTGGAAGAGGAGAACTGAATGTATTATATCCAAATTTGCAAATGATACAAAGTTGGGTGGGAGGGTGAGCTGTGAAAAGGATGCAGAGATGCTTCAGCGTGAATTGGACAGACTAAGTGTGTGGGCATCTGCATGGCAGATCAATATAATGTGGATAAGTGTGAGGTTATCCACTTTGGTAGCAATAATAGGAAGACAGATTATTACTTGAATGGGTGTAAATTGAGAGAGGTGGATACTCAATGAGACCTTGGAGTCCTCATGCATCAGTCGCTGAAAGTAAGCGTGTAGGTACAGCAGACAGTAAAGAAGCCAAATGATATGTTGGCCTTCATAGCGAGAGGATTTGAGTGTAGGGATAAGAATGTTTTGCTACAATTGTATAGGGCATTGGTGAGGTCATACCTGGAGTATTGTGTGCAGTTTTGGTGCCTTGTCTGAGGAAGGATGTCCTTGCTATAGAGGGAGTACAGCAAAGGTTTAACATGCTGATTCCAGGGATGGCAGGTCTGTCATATGAGGAGAAACCAAGTCGATTAGGATTATATTCACTGGAGTTTAAAAGAGTGAGAGGGGATCTCATAGAGACTTATAAAATACTGACAGGGTAGACAGGGTAGATTCAGAAGTAATGTTCCCAATGGTGGGGGAGTCCAGAACTAGGGGCCGTAGTTTGAGAATAAGGGGTAAACCTTTTAGGACTGGGGTGAGGAGAAATGTATTCACCCAGAGAGTGGTGAATGTGTGGAATTCACTACCACAGAATGTAGTTGAGGCCAAAACATTGTCTGATTTCAAGAAGAAATTAGATATAACTCTTGGGGCTAAAGGGAGCAAGGGATATGGGGGGGAAGGGAGGATCAGGGTATTGAATTTGATGATCAGCCATGATCAAAATGATCAGGCTCGAAGGGCCGAATGGCCTACTCCTTCTAGTTTCTATGTTTTGCCATTAGCTTGTTAATGAACTAACTATGATTTATTACTTGTCTCTAAAACCAGTATAGCCTGTTCTCTTATCAGCTCAAAAATTTGTGTTAGTTCACAGAATCCCTACAGTGCAAAAGGAGGTCACTCAGCCCACTGAGCCCACACCAATAACAATCCCATCCAGGCCCTATCCCCGTAACCTCACGTTTTTACTCTGTAGTACCCCTGATACTAAGGGAGAATTTAGTATGGCCAATCCATCTAACCTGCACATTTTTGGAGTGTGGGTGGAAACCGATGCACCCAGAGGAAACCCAGGCAGACACGGAGAATGTGCAAACTCCACACAGGAAATGACTCGAGGCTGCATTTCAACCCGGATCCCTGCCACTGTGAAGCAGCAGTGCTAACCACTCTGCCACTGTGAAAAGCTGATCCCAATATTTGCTACATACCTCCCTAATCTTCATATTTAGATAGCTACCTACCACCCCCTGTCCCCAAACTACTACTGCTACAATCCTTTGCTATTTCTTAATTCTGCCCTTTGTACTTTCACTGCCTGATCACCATTGCTGAAAATAATTATTTTTGATACAGTGATTGGGTCATTTATCAGCTTTGCTATTTCCCTTCCTCTCCAAGTTTCCCTGTCCTTCCTCAGGATCTTGCAGCTTGGAATTTTAAGCTCCCAATCATGTCCAGCTTCAAGCCAGACCTGTAAGGTCCTGTACAAATTTTTGTAGGGTGTAATTTGTGTTTGTCAAAAGTCTGTTGCTTCTTCCCTTTCACCCAAATTCTTAAGTTAATTATGTTAGTGGTGTACTCAAACATAATATTTTCCTGTTTTTGTTGTAGGACAGCATAACTACCTCTGTGCTGGAAGGAACGACTGCATCATTGATAAGATTCGCCGGAAGAACTGCCCAGCTTGCCGTTTTAGAAAGTGCCTCCAGGCTGGGATGAATCTTGATGGTAAATTTAATTAAATCTACATGAATGTTCATACCATAGTAAAGTGCTGTGGTCAAATGGATAAAAAGTTATATACACAAACTCTGGACTGAATTGGCCTGAGGTATCAGTGTTTGTTTCTGCTGGATGAGTCAGCAAGTGCAATGCAGCATGATTGAACTTGAAACAGACATGGGTGCTATTCTATCCACTCCAATGTTAACTTGCTCAAAATTAAAGGAGTAGCATCATCATATTTGGGTGACGATCTGTTGAGCAAATACACTCAGTAGGCTCCTTGACTATTCCAGTTCAGTGTTGTCATGTAAGCTGTATGCAAGATATAATTTGCTTGGCAGAATTTTATGCTGCGATTGGGACAGATTGGGAGCTTGGATTCATTCGATCTGGAGAATGAAACAAGGGAACATGATGGGAGAGAAGTCATTTTAACCAACAGCCGCAGTGGGAACATTGCAGAGCAGGCGGGGGGGGGGGGGGGGGGGGGGAGGAGTGAGATCTCAGGGCATGGGTGAAAGGGTACAATAAGAAGTCTCATAACACCAGGTTAAAGTCCAACAGGTTTATTTGGTAGCACAAGCCACTAGTTTTCGGGGCGCTGCCCCTTCATCAGGTAAGTCAGAGTTCTGTTCACAAACAGGGCGTATAAAGACACAAACTCAATATACAAAAAAATTACAATTTGTAAATTGAGTTTGTGTCTTTATATGCCGTGTTTGTGAACAGAACTCCCACTTACTTGATGAAGGGGCAGCGCTCCGAAAGCTAGTGGCTTGTGCTACCAAATAAACCTGTTGGACTTTAACCTGGTGTTGTAAGTCTTCTTACTGTGTTACCCCAGTCCAACGCCGGCATCTCCACATCATGAAAGGATACAATCAGAGCATTAATCAAACACTTTGCAGGAAAATAGTGGGGCCAAGAATTGAAACACCCATTTTGTTCTGCCCACTGGGGGCAGCATTAAATGTGGATTTTTATTTTTGGGCCATTGAGACCAAAATACTTGACTGCTTATTGTTTTTGGTGTGCTGATACCTTGAGAAGACCTGAATTCTGGGTAATAGAGATAGAACAGCAAAAAGGAACGACAGTGCCATCTATTGTTGAGGGACTTTCAATTACAGCATGTCTGGAATGTTGACATAGAGGCTTTCCATTATTAGTGTGAGCATAAAGCATCAGCCAAAAATCTTCACACACAAAGTTATAGAGTTGTATCTGCAGCAAGTGCACAGCATTCACAACTTTTAATATATTAATGATCTTGTCATATATTAAACATCTTGTATTTGCATGCATCTTACCAACTTGGCAATTAATTCCATCGGTTTCTGTCATGATGCTACAGTTGTACCACTTCATTAAAATACCATTCATTTAATCCTCTTAATTTGGCCTCCAGCTTAAGTGGCATAGTAGCATCAGTCTTCTTGATGGTTGTGTTGAGAACAAATCATGTTTATATGATTTCCCAAGCTTCAAACTTCAGTGTAGTTAGGCTTGCAAACTCTACTGGTTTTCCACCTTCTCACTCACTTATAACCTTTACTCAGTTTATCTGCTGCCTGAGCAGGAACTCTCAATGGCTGTTCCATGAAAATTTGAAGCTTGGGACCACCAGCTATTCCCATCACCCTACAAACTTTAACCTTTCCTTATCTTTCTCCCATCCCACTGCTCCCTCCATTTCTCTATTTTGCAGTCTCTGATAGTCTGCTCTACACTTCGTAAAGGGTCAACGAGATGGAAATATTGAGCATCATTCTATTAGCCATGGCTGGGCACCATAAATCAGTGCACAAATTGTTTTATGTGATACATTGTATAGCATAAAACAACATAATGCCATATGTGCCAAGGCTAATGTCACAAAAAATGTATTTTGTTTCTAATTATCATCTATCACAGTTTGTCATGTATTTAAAAATGTAAAAAAAGAATGAATGTGAGTTATTTACTGTAGTGTTAAATTTGGGGCAAAGCTAGGAATTTACAAGCCAATTAATGGAGAAATTACCCCAGTAAAATAAATCCTCCTATTTATAGCATCCAAACATTGTTTATACGCTTAATTGTACATATCTCCATTTCTGTTGCACACACTGAAGTGGTCCCAATCAGGAACTGGTTTTGTTATTTTAACACACTTTAGGAGCAGATGGTTAGATAGTGGGTTACATGATATGAAATTTTCATTCTTATAAAACACTGCATGTTATTCTTGATCAATGCCATGAGAGATGCACTAATATGAAATAATTATTCAATAAAACTAAAATACACTGAATTGGTTTGCAAAGATATTACTATTGATGTTGCTAATCCAAAATATGTGTTTCTTCATTATTGAAATGTATTTTTGGGAATTCATGCTTATCTTCAATTATGTTATGTCTAACATCTGACTAAAGCATTTCTGCTTCACATTACATCAAGCTACACATAGTCTTGGTTGTTTCTATCGTGATAGTGTTATGTTTCTTGAGCATTGTTCAGCAATTTTATAGTTTTCTATTTTACTGTAATAAGGACGTGCCGATTTACATTGCTCTTTAAAAAAAAAGCTAATTCTGTTGAAAATTTACAATACACACTGACCATCCATGATAGTTTCCAATAATTTTTTTTTCCACTAAACCATGATCTATGAACATTATTTAGTCAATCACAAAAATGGCTTTTCCAGTCAGGCTGAGTTTTTTTTAAACCAAAAGGGAAAATGCTGGAAAATCTCAGCAGGTTTGACAAAGGGTCACCTGGACTCGAAATGTCAGCTCTTTTCTCACCTTACCCCAGATGCTGCCAGACCTGCTGAGATTTTCCAGCATTTTCCCTTTTGGTTTCAGATTCCAGCATCCACAGTAATTTGCTTTTATCCTGAAGTTTTTAACGTTTATTTATTAGTCATAAATAGGCTTAGACTAGCACTGCAATTAAGTTAGTGAAAATCTGTGAATTGTGGTTTAGATGAGTGTTTCTTCGAAATGACATTCTAAACCATGTCAGTAAATTTATTATATTCCTTACAGCTCGGAAGACAAAAAAATTGAACAAGATGAAGGCACCACATACCACCACCTCAGAAACTGCAACAAAGGCACTACCACAGGACATTTCTTTAGTTTGTTCTCCATTGTCCACATTGAATCTTCCCATTAGGTCGATCCTTGAGCTGATTGAGCCAGATCTTTTATATGCAGGATATGACAGCGCGCTGCCTGACACACCCAACCGGCTTCTTTCAGGACTGAATAACTTGGGTGGGCTACAGATGGTGTCAGTTGTGAAATGGGCAAAGACTCTACCAGGTAAGCCACAAAGCACTATGCCTCACGAAAGCTTTGAAAATTGTGGTAAAAGGTTTTAAATATATTCTTTTCTTTTGTTGGGAAAAAATACATTCATTTTTAACTATCTACCATGCCTTCCTTAAGATGTTAAGTTCTGACTGGGGTACATTTTCATGGGCATCTGTCGTCCTTCTGTAGTTTGGAAAATATCGATATGCTTTTCAATCACAAGGAAGCTCTCAACTATGATGCTGTCCTTCATTTATTTCAAAATCTACTTAAACAAATTAGGACCGGGAGTCCTGGACCAAAATCAGGAACATGAAAGTCATTTGTAGAAAATCCCAAGAACCAATATTCTGATGTGTATAACTCGGTCCCCTATGTTGTACCTGTTAATTCTCAGATACTTTCAACCAGTTTACTTACGCCAAGGTTTTACCCCGGTGCCCTTATTTGCAAGGTGGACAAAGGACAGACACAAGTAAAGGTTCAACAAGTTTATTAATAATAACACTTATTAACCCTTAAATTACCCACATAAAACAAGCGGATACCCCAGATTCAAGTATACTACCCGTAAAGATGGTTTGGTTAAACTGCAGGCCCGATTCTCTGAATCCCTCTGGTCTGTCGTCACGAAGGTGAGTCTCAATGGCCGCTTCTTCCTTCCTTCCTTCTCTGGTCAGTCTTCCGAATGGTCACGGCTGTCTCCCCTGTCGAGTCTTCGCTCCTGTGTGCCTCTGAGTGTGTCCCTTTATCCCCAGCATGCTTGCCTTTCCAGAAACTTCTCTGGCTTCTGGCCAATGAGGTCCCAGGAGGGGGTTCCAATACCCAGTGGTTTTCTTGATGTCTGCCTGACAGGACACCAGGGTCCGCCCCCAGGTGTCCATCTCCATGTTGTTAAACTTGTTATCAGGTAAGGTTTTTACAGGATCTCTTGGTGACAGAAAGTCTGGCCCGATCTGGGCTTCTAACAATAGACCGATGCATTTCAATGAGGTGCCATGATCTCCTGCTAAATCTCAAGTAGAGTGTAACGACCTTTGATGGGTGGTTGATGGGTCAGGCCCAGACACATTTGTGTATTGTACAATTGGCCTGCCTGCGGTTTGACTGTGTTTGATTTCAATGTGCCCAATTCTTTAATTTAGGATATCCAATTTTATCAGCCTTAAAACTAGGCCCTGTTTATATCACCACATTCCCTCCTCTTGATCCAATGAGCGTCAGCGAACTGGATCACACAATTCTCACCAAACCATCTGAACAAGCAAGTACCCCGAATCTGGAGTTGACAGTATCATCCCTAACCCACAATAGTACTAACAAATTTAAATGAAGTAAAATAATTTAAAAAAACAATAAGCAATCGGGTATATACAAAACAAAGCAATAAACAGTACAAAATGAAGTAAAATAATTTTAAAAAACAACAAGAAACAATACGTCAATTGGGTATATACAAAACAAAGCAATAGTAACACTGAGCGTAGTAGGTCAACTGGGCATCAACATAGTCATGCAGGCAACAAAGGTGATGAGCATGTGTACTGCTAATTCTTTCAAGCAAAAGTCTTGTGATCTCTGCCTGGCGATCAAATTCACTTTGTGTAATTCTCATTTCCTGTTCTGCTGCTGAACGGGCCTCTGAGACCTTTGCCTTCTTCAGTCTTGCTTTTGCTGCATCTAAATCAAGTCTTTTATTCTGCAAAAGTTTACGTTCTTTAGATTTTGTTCTGTAGTCCCCTTCCAGAAAGTTTCTAAGGGGTGCCAAAAGGTTGACCTCTGACGAGTGTACTTCCATCGGGCGTGGGGTGAACCACATGTATCCGGGGTATCGTAGGCTGATCTTCTGGTCTTTGGTTGGTGTGGTGTCTGTGGTTCGGTCTGCGACAAGGAGTCCCAGATAACAGGGAAGTATGTAGTTCATTCTGGGGAAGATCAAGGTAGCACCTGTTAATTCTTATTAATATCTGATTCTCTTTTCCTTTTCTTTACTAGAATGTCGTATGACTCCTCTTTTTTATAAAATAAAACCAAAGAAATAAGTAAAGGAATAATAAAGGCCCAATCGTGTCATACGAAGGGTAGTGGGGTAAGGAGTTTGCAGAGCGTGAAAATAAAATGTTGGGTATGTGGCATGTGTCCTTGTTGTTGAAGGACTATGGCACAGTATAACAATAGATTCTTCATCTCACAACCAAACTGTGGTGTGTCGGAAGATTATGACGCAGTATAATATGGGCAGATAAGAAACCCTTTTCAATTGGGTGATGCGTGGAGTGGACGGATAAAGCTATTTACAATTTGGACTGTGATGTCCTGATTCTTTCTTAGTGGAGGGAACCTATATGGGCGGGCTTTGGCTGCCAGGTACCCACTGCATTACCACCTCTGGTAGTGAGCACCGGGTCAAACGGTTCTGGGAGTCCCGGTACCAGGGGCGCCATAGGGGGTAAGGTTTGTGGGTTCCCCAAACTTTCCATCGGGGTCCCCTGGGCCGGGGTTTGACTGATTCCCCTGGCTCCTCCTCCCTTTTGTTTTGGCAAAAATGGCCCCTTGGGGTCTTTTATTGCCGGAACCTGGCATTCATGAGGCTCCCCACCGTAGGTTAGGTTGTCTGCCAGGAATGTGGGGACCCGGGTGTGTTTGACCGCAATGTCTCGACCCTGTAACATGAGTGTCCACCGTGCAATACGGTTTTGACTAACCGTCCCATCTTTAATTCGGCCGTTCAGCAGTGGTTGTATGGGGGTGTGTTCTGTAAGTATAGTGAGGGGGTTCAAGCCGACTATGTAGTTAAAGCAGTGCACTGCCCAGAACACTGATAATAAGTGGCTTTCGCACACCGAAAAACTTTGTTCAACCGGAGTTAGTATGCGGGAAGCGTAAGCAATTGGGCCGAGTCGTCCGTGCCATTGAAGGAGCACGGCAGCTAGTGTGTTGTCAGTAGCCGCTACTTCAAGGGCAAAAGGGAGTTCCGGGTTGGGTACCTGTAAGGCAGGGCTTGTGCAAGGGATTGTTTGAGGTCTGAGACTGCTTGTGTGTGTCGCGCAGTCCAGACCCACGGGGTGTTTTTCCGTAAAAGTTCGGACAGGGGAGCGGCTTTAGTGGCGAAGCCGTCTATGTGGTTGCGGCAGTACCACACTAAGCTTAGAAAGGAGCGCAGGGAGCTCACGTCCTTTGGTAAGGGGAGGCGTGTTACAGATTCGATTCGCTTCCTTTCTATCTCATGCTTTCCCTCAGTCACTACTGTACCCAAGTAAGAG
Organism: Mustelus asterias; assembly: GCF_964213995.1. Taxonomy (NCBI): domain Eukaryota; kingdom Metazoa; phylum Chordata; class Chondrichthyes; order Carcharhiniformes; family Triakidae; genus Mustelus; species Mustelus asterias. Next base: position 35,647,781 of record NC_135816.1, read on the forward strand.
ACCTGTCGTCTCATGATCTGGGCTTTTTTGGGATTTACCTTTAACCCTAATGTAGTGAGGAGGTTCAGCAGTTCATCCAATAACTTTAGATGTTCCCCTCTTGTTTCAGTCTGTAAGAGGAGATCATCTACGTATTGTACCAAACATTCTGGTTTGGAGAATCCCTCCAAGCCTTTTGCTCAGCGCTGGTGAAATATGGAGGGGGAGTTATGAAAACCTTGTGGTAAACACGTCCAGGTGTACTGTTGTCCCTGGAACGTGAAGGCAAATTTGTATTGACAGTGGTGATCTAAGGGAATTGACCAGAAGCCATTACTGATGTCCAACACTGTGAAAAGTTTTGCGTGTGGGGCTTGTTTCATCATGGCTTCTGGGCTAGTCGCCACTGTGGGAGCTGTGATGGGGGTGGTCTGATTTAGGGCTCGATAATCGATTGTGAGCCTCCAGGAACCGTCCGGTTTCCTTACCGGCCATATGGGGGAGTTGTTAGTGGAAGCAACAGGGCGCAGGACTCCTTGTTTTAATAAACTGCTAATCACCTTGGCCACTTCCCTTTCGGCTTGCTTAGGGAAGCCGTACTGTCTTTGGGGTTTAGGGTCGGGACCTTCTATGATTACCTCCCCTGTTATTCGGCCGCAGTCATGCTTGTGACTGGCGAATGCCTGTGTGTGTTTGGCTAATATACCCTGTGCTTCAGGGTCTTCCGTCATTTCTGTGGGCCTGATCCACAATTCTCCAAAGGTAGATATTCGGTCTACGTATCTGCCGGTGGCCACCTCGACTGGGGATTGACAGGTGGTTGGCATTTGCCAAATGCAACAGTTAGCAGGGTCAAATGATAGGTTGCATTTCCTCATCAGGTCGGACCCTAGAATGTGCTCTGCCTCTGGGTGGAGTTTAACCAAGATAGCTGGGTGATGACATATTATATTATCCAGTCGAAATTCTAATGGGTCTGTTTCCAAGCCTTCCTGTGAATGTCCCGTAAAGCCACTTAACATTATTGTTTTCCTGGTAGGCCAAGTGCAGCGGAGGTCACGGGATGTGTTAAGAGTGGTACGGGATCCCCCTGTGTCCCATAGGAACTCGATGGGGCGGCCTCCTACTTTGCCTTTTACAAGGGGTCTCCCTACACTATCCCATTCAGTGTTGCAGACCCAAGTTGGGGAGGTCTGACACAGTCATGCTTCCAGTCCGCAGTCTAATTGGGGGTAGAGGCTGAAAGGGGTGTCGGAGGTATCCACCAGGGTTGTGATGCATTGTCTGGCAGGTCCTTCTAATGACATAGGTCGGGGTTCTCCTCTGTGAAATCGTTGGGGCGGTTGTGGGGTCTGGCTGGGCGGGGCTCTACATTCCCTGGCAAAATGGCCGATCTGGCCACAGTTGTAACACTGCACTTGTGGGGGTGGATATCTGGATGTGGCTTTGTCTTGTTCCCTGTACCTGGGGTTGGGGATATATCGGGGTTCTGTGCGGGGCTGCGGTCTTCTCTATCGATGATTGGCAGGGGTATATGGAGGTAAGTTTCCCTGTCCCCTGTTTCCACCACCCCCTTCGTTACGCCAAACCGGGGCCAGGTCTGTGTGGATTGGGTTCATCTTTCCGTGTTTTGTGGGCTTGGGGGGTGTCTGTTTGTCTGACTTCCCTTTCCCACACACGAGTCATTTTGCGGATGGCCCAGGCTTCTGTGTGTGTATTATCATCGGGATCAAAATTCTCACAGGCTTTCCGACTCCCCTCGGTGGCGTGTGCTATCAGGGTCCGGATCCATGTGGACCGGTGGTGTGCATTTAATTGGACTCGATTTAATTGGCCAAAAACCGCAACAAATTGGTTTCATAGTCGGCCAGCATAGGCCGTCGGGTGCTCCCCTCTCTTTTGTTGGCAGTTGTTTAAGCCTTGTACCGGGTCATCCCTATTGTAGCCTATGGTGGCCAGAACGGCCGCCTTCATTTCTGGTAGGGTTCCCCCGGCCACGTTCTGGGGTTCGGGTAGGGCGGAACGGATGGCAGGACTTAAACATAACAGAATAAGTTTAACCTCTTCTGCCTCGTCTAGACCGTTTAAAACACGATATTGGGTAACCTGGTCAAAGAGAGCATGTGGATCCCCGGAGGGTTCAAATACCCCAATCGCTTTAGCTATGTCAGTGAGCTGGGTCATGGTGTATGGAGTTACATAAGTCACATTGTGGTTCTGTCCGTCCTGTCGTTGGGTGGTGACCGGATTCATCGGTACAGGAACCGGATTAGTGACTGGGCTTTTTGGGATGGTACAAGGACGAGGAGCTGAGACTGAGTTTCCCCAGATGGGGGCCAGATTAGGTGGTGCCGTTGGTTCCACTACTGGGAAGGGAGGTGGGGGTCCCCAGTTGGCAGTGACGCTAGCTGTTGCATAATGGCAGGCATCCTCTTCTAAATCTGCCCACTCTACCTCTGGGTCACTATCCCCTGTTTCAGTCATGTATGCACACATTACCCCCCTTTTTATGGCTAGTTGTGCTTTTAAATCTTCAATCTCGCGCAGGCATTTGGAGTGGTCTGTTGCGCGGGCTGTATTTACTTTTCCTGCTTGGTGCAAAACTTTTACTGCAGCCTGTAGGTCGCTGCATTTACGTTTAACTTCCTCTACCTGTTGCAGCGCAGCCTCTCTCTCACGGACAGCACGCTGTGCCTTTAGGTAGGCTTTATCACATTGAGCCTGGAATTGGCTCATGAGTATCATATTGATTTGGTTCCTTTCCTCTCGTGTGTTTACCTCCACTTCCAATTGTTGTATGCGCGCAGTCTTCCATCGGGCACACTTAAATGTGAGGATGGTTAGGTACACTATCATAAGTAGGATACCTATTACAGCCAGTTGTGACAGAATGCGGACCCATGGGTGTATTTGGACATTTGAACCCCAATCCCAGAGGTCCTCCCATGCAGCATGACTGGCCATGATTATTTCCTTTTAGGATTCGTCACTTGAGTATAGGCAAGGGATCGGGGTAGGGATCTGGTTTTCACTAAATTCCCTCCCGTAGATTTTACCCAAATTCCCCAGACTGTTCTAGTTCTAACTACACAGTTTGTCCACCTTGTGATACAGACACCGGGTTTATGGCCCAATTTACTGGTTGAATCTGTATTAGTCCTTCACTCACTTAAGACTGGCCGTCACGTGGGGCATCTGCCCTCTTAATTCAGGCTCAGACGGAGTGTTGGAGAATACCGGGTTGAAGGTTCAACTTCGGAGCAACGTATTACTTCTTATCGAAGTCCCATCTGGGGTGCCATTGTTGTACCTGTTAATCCTCAGATACTTTCAACCAGTTTACTTACTCCAAGGTTTTACCCCGGTGCCCTTATTTGCAAGATGGACAAAGGACAAACACAAGTAAAGATTCAACAAGTTTATTAAATAACACTATTAACCCTTAAATTACCCACATAAAACAAGAGGATACCCCAGATTCAAGTATACTACCCGTAAAGATGGTTTGGTTAAACTGCAGGCCCGATTCTCTGAGTCCCTCTGGTCTGTCGTCACGAAGGTGAGTCTCGATCGCCGCTTCTTCCTTCCTTCCTTCTCTGGTCAGTCTTCCGAATGGTCACAACTGCCTCCCTCGTCGAGTCTTCGCTCCTGTGTGCCTCTGAGTGTGTCCCTTTATCCCCAGCCTGCTTGCCTTTCCAGAAACTTCTCTGGCTTCCGGCCAATGAGGTCCCAGGAGGGGGTTCCAATACCCAGTGGGTTTCTTGATGTCTGCCTGACAGGACACCAGGGTCCGCCCCCCAGGTGTCCATCTCCATGTTGTTAAACTTGTTATCAGGTAAGGTTTCTACAGGATCTCTTGGTGACAGAAAGTCTGGCCCGATCTGGGCTTCTAACAATAGACCGATGCATTTCAATGAGGTGCCATGATCTCCTGCTAAGTCTCAAGTAGAGTGTAACGACCTTTGATGGGTTGTTGATGGGTCAGGCCCAGACACATTTGTGTATTGTACAATTGGCCTGCCTGAGGTGTGACTGTGTTTGCTCAATTCTTTAATTTAGGATATCCAATTTTATCAGCCTTAAAACTAGGCCCTGTTTATATCACCACACCTATGTCTTTCTATCATTAATCATAAAGGGTACTGGATAAATTAATACCTTACCCCTAAACTAACTTTTTTTACATTAGTGCAATAGAGATCCGTGTTTAAAGCACATCATGAGAATTGTACAATGCGGCCTTTACTTTGCATCTCATGCAATTTTTATTTTGAGAGGGTATAGTGCTGACATTGTGTGCAAAAATGTTTCTTTTTGTTTACCAGCACTTGCACCTCGTACATATTCACCAACAAAAATAAATGTATTCCCTTCTTGTGTCCCCCTAGAAAATTAAGTCAAGTTGGTTTTTAAGTGTGTTGACGAATAAATACTTTTTAAAATCATCATCCTGTAGTTGCAGTCTAGGTTGAAGAACTAATGTATGAGCATAAAACTGAAGAGATGTGGAATAGGAAAAGCCATTCAACATATTACCCCTGGGTATTATCATATGCTGTATCTCTGGCTCTGGCCAACCCAAGGCCTCCTAAGAAAAGCTCAAAGCATGCTTTGTTTTATTTTACTTCTTGACACGGATACCAAGAAAAATTCCAGGCTACTTATAGAACATAGAACAGTACAGCACAGAACAGGCCCTTCGGCCCACTATGTTGTGCCGAGCTTTATCTGAAACCAAGGTCAAGCTATCCCACTCCCTATCATCCTGGTGTGCTCCATGTGCCTATCCAATAACCGCTTAAATGTTCCTAAAGTGTCTGACTCCACTATCACTGCAGGCAGTCCATTCCACACCCCAACCACTCTCTGCGTAAAGAACCTACCTCTGATATCCTTCCTATATCTCCCACCACGAACCCTATAGTTATGCCCCCTTGTAATAGCTCCATCCACCCGAGGAAATAGTCTTTGAACGTTCACTCTACCTATCCCCTTCATCATTTTATAAACCTCTATTAAGTCTCCCCTCAGCCTCCTCCGCTCCAGAGAGAACAGCCCTAGCTCCCTCAACCTTTCCTCATAAGACCTACCCTCCAAACCAGGCAGCATCCTGGTAAATCTCCTCTGCACTCTTTCCAGCGCTTCCACATCCTTCTTATACTGAGGTGACCAGAACTGCACACAATATTCCAAATGTGGTCTCACCAAGGTCCTGTACAGTTGCAGCATAACCCCACGGCTCTTAAACTCCAACCCCCTGTTAATAAAAGCTAACACACTATAGGCCTTCTTCACAGCTCTATCCACTTGAGTGGCAACCTTTAGAGATCTGTGGATATGGACCCCAAGATCTCTCTGTTCCTCCACAGTCTTCAGAACCCTACCTTTGACCCTTTAATCCACATTTAAATTAGTCCTACCAAAATGAATCACCTCACATTTATCAGGGTTAAACTCCATTTGCCATTTTTCAGCCCAGCTTTGCATTCTATCTATGTCTCTTTGCAGCCTACAGAAGCCCTCCACCTCATCCACTACTCCACCAATCTTGGTGTCATCAGCAAATTTACTGATCCACCCTTCAGCCCCCTCCTCTAAGTCATTAATAAAAATCACAAAGAGCAGAGGACCAAGCACTGATCCCTGTGGCACTCCGCTAGCAACCTGCCTCCAATCCGAAAATTTTCCATCCATCCACCACCACCCTCTGTCTTTATCCAGGCATAAAACCTTTATTTACCACTGGGGTTAATTAACATAGCATAAACTTCAGCTGGAAACCTGGACCTCACATTCAGCAAACCCCCAGTACCATCCGAAACATTTGTCTGTGAAGGTGATCTACGTGCCTTTCAAAATTGTTAAATATATTTTAGTAAACGCACGCAGAATATTAGCTTCTAAGATGGACAGGTGAAAACTTTTCAAGAGAGACCAGATGGGCCCATAGTCGCACAGTGGTCGACAAGGTGGGCAGTGGAGAACATCTACTTTTGATGATGGGGAAAACACAGCAGGGAAAATAGATACTAGACTCTGCTCATGCAACGGCTGTATTTTGAGATTTCCTAGGAAATTTTGCTGGAAATTATTTGAGAGGCACACATAAAACTGTGTTTTTGAGCTTTCCTTTAAAACCTAGAATCTCAATGCCTCTGAAGAAATCTAAGGTTTATATACAGTAGAATAGAAAGTTCATTCAGTGACAAATTCTCAAAAGGCACTGAGAATCGATTCTTCCCAGATGTGGAGTAACAGTTCTTGTGAGAGATGGTTAAACTTTTTTTAAACAATAAAATTATACCCAAGATGAGGAATGCACTCATGTATTTCAATCACTTTTACTAGCATCGAAGTAGAACCATACTGATGAGTATTGATCTGCTTCCACAGGATTCAGATCTTTGCACCTGGATGACCAAATGATGTTGCTGCAGTATTCCTGGATGTCTCTAATGGTTTTCAGTCTTGGCTGGAGATCATATCAGCATGTCAATAGCAATATGCTCTACTTCGCCCCAGACCTAGTCTTCAATGAGTGAGTACTACATACCAACTTTCCTTCAAAGGTTCATGGAAAATGTTTGCAATCTCAAAAGCTGTGAATAATGTGAGGAACTCCAAATGGCCACCTACGCGTTGACTTTCTGAGAGAGAATATAATTTATTGTTGTGTCACAGGGCCCAGGTGGTTATAACAAAAATAAAGTTTTATATTTTGTCTCACACGGCAAAGAACAGAAATCTGAGTCAGGAGGAATGCGTTTTTATTTTAAATAGAGGATATGAGTCACACTAAACCACATTATAAATCATATCAATAAGTTATATACCCACTAGAGATGACATTGAACTGAAGACAGAAGGTGCAATTTATACTTTTGATTTAATGATACGCAGAGATTCAAATATCTATCACTTTCAGTTTTCCTTGGGCACAGTATTCAGTACTTTTAATTGACCATCTTAGAGTCATGATCTTTAGCTGTAATTTCTGGTGCTTCATGCATCATATTAATAAATAGTTGGAAGGTTGAGCAGTTTTTGTTAGAGCAATGCTCTGAGTTCATTTGATGGAAGTTTTAAATTATGAAAGAATGGAATAGTGTGACTAAAAGCAGACCTGTTGTGAGTCCAAAATTCATAGAATCTCTTGCGTGCAGAAGAGGCCATGTGGCCCATCAAGTCTGCACTGACTCTCTGATAGAGAATCTTACACAGACTTTCTTCTCATAATCCTGACATGGCTAATCCATTTTACCTATACAGCTTTGGATGCCTAAGGGACAATTTAGCATGGCCAATCCACATAACATGCAAATCTTTGGAATTGAGAGGGCACAAGATTAAATATGATATTCTGTGCTTCTCTATGATTCCATTTAGAACTGAGGGCAGCAAAAACGTCTTTATACAAAGAACTGTGAAGCTATGGAATTCACTTCCAGGTCCAGTGGTTGAGACAGAAACCATGTCAATTTATAAGATTAGATTGGCTAAGTGGATGGAAGATGAGGAGTTGAAAGGATATGGGAATTTGGTGATTAAATGACCAATTAGATGTTTTGGCTGAATAGTCTGTATCTCCTTACTAACCCCTAATTGCTTCTGTATTCACAAAATAAACTCCGTAATATGATGAATGTTATGGTCACTGTTCTCTTTCTTTTTACCTGCCTGTAATCCTACCAGGACCTAAATAGTCACATTGACATGGTCTAATGTGAAATAACTCTGGTTTCATAAATTGCTAGTCACATACTTTTCAGATTTTATGCGAGCCGTAACTAATATATAATCTGACAGTAAGGCTTCATCTTGCAAATCATTTGATGATTTGATTGAATTTATTACAGGGCTTAAAGGACAGATCGGCCAAGATATGAGCCAGTTTTAGATTTAAATAAGACAAACTTTAATGGAATGAGAAATAAATGGACTAAAGCAAACTGAGTTGAACCTTTAATGGATAGATCTGCAGTAGCAAATATTCAAAAAATATCTTATGATTAACCAGTATATACGCCTCAAGGTGCAGTTGAATTCTTTGATCAAATTGCATAAGAGACAATATCATGCGAAAGGAAAGATTTATGTAATGCAAGGAAAATTGTGACAGCTAATTGGAAATATTCTGGAAAACAGTCCTGTATTGAAACATTTTCGCAGCTTGGGAAATGCTTATGTTCTCATTTTGACATATAGTCAATAATACTAAAGCTACTCATATCCAAATCACTTTATTTGTGTAATGTTATTCTTTTCTCATGAGCTGAAAATATAATCCTAGGTCAGGGAGACTGGCATTTCCTGGGCATGCCAAAGGTGTAAGGTAATGATTGCTTCAAGATTTTTCTTTCTCCAGGTTTGGCAGATACTCAGAATTGCTATTTCCCCCATTATGAGTTTTATAATGGAAAGTGAGCTTTATTCAGTTGTTATAATGTGGAAGAGATGGCTCAGAAGGGTAGTGTTCACTGTTATCTCCCTGACTTGAACTTTGTGTTTACTATTTGAAACTTTTTGCCTCAGCATCTCTGTATTATTTTTGTCTGTGATGTTGAGTCATTGTTATTCTAGCGGTCAGTTCTTCTTTTGTTTCGTGTATCTCACATTTTTTCTCGTGCTTATTCCTCATGTGGTTGAGTGTTTTGTTAATATCTATAGCCATAAAGAAGGTAAATTTGTGTAGAAGTTATTTGGCACCATGAAAAAGAGCTGCACAAGTGGACATTGCCCAGAAATATGATTGATTATATTTAGATGAGTACATATGAAGCAGAATGTATTGATTCCAGAGTCATGGCTAGTGTACGTTGTAGGTCCATCATCAGGTGTACACTAAAGGCTAAGGGCACGTGGTGGAGATGGAAACATGCAAAATTCTCCCAAATGGCAAGCAGATTGTTTACATAAGAACTCCATTATATTCACACAAGTCATACAGCAGGAAACAGCTTCAAACAGAAATGGAACCAACTTGGGAAAGATTCTCATCTGTTTTGGAACTGCATTGAATGAAATAAGTTCAAAAGCTGAGACTGGCAAGAAGCCATGGATAACAGCAAAATGTCTGAAGCTGATAGAAGAGCGCCAGGGAGGAATGCATATGGGCCATCAAGGAGTGGTTACCAAAATCTCTGTAAGAACGTGAAAAATGTTTGAGTAGCCAAAAGGACCGTGCTTAAAGAAAAGGCCCAGACAGCTGAAGATGCACCTTCTCAAGAGCAGTTAGGGGTGCACAATAAATGCTGGCCCATCCAGTGATGCCCACATCTCGTGAAAGAATAAAAAGAACAGACCAAAGAAGTATACATGGTTGTCACAGCTCTGTCAGAGAAAAATGTAATAGCTGGTATTAGTATGAAAGGGGTTGGCTGAAATATGAGCCATGAAGTTGATCAGATAAAGGAACAGTGACAGCAATACTGCACCCAACTCAATGGATCAGATCTGAATGCAGCAAGTATGCAGCCTGCAACTTGAGAAGAGATTAAATTGAAAGTGCTGATTTGTGAAACTAAACACACGTAGAAACATAACATACATAGAAAATAGACGCAGAAATAGGCTATTCAGCCTTTCCAGCCACTCTGCCATTCATAATGATCATGGATGATTATCAAATTCAGTACCTTGATCCTGCCTTCCCCTCCCATCCTTTGATCCTTTTAGCCCCAAAAGCAATGTCTAATTCCTTCTTGAAATCACACAATGTTTTGGCCTGAACTACTTTCCACAGATTCATCGCTTTTTGGGTGACAAAATTTCTCCTCACCTCAGTCCTAAAAGGTTCATCCCTTATCCTCAAATTATGACCCCTAGTTCTGGACTCCCCCACCATCGGGGACATTCTTTCTGAATCTAGCCTGTCTAGTCCAGTTAGAATTTTATAAGTTCCTATGAGATCCCCTCTCACTTTTCTGAACTCCAATGAATATAATCCTAACCAACTTAGTCTCTCCTCATTTGACAGTCCTGCCATTCCAGGAATCAGATTGGGAAACCTTTGCTGCACTCTCTCTTCAGCAAGAACAGCCTTCCTCTGATAAGGACACCCAAAACTGCACACAATACTCTAGGTGTGGCCTCACCAATGCCCTATACAATTGCAGTTAAACATCCCTACTCCTATACTTAAATCCTCTCACTATGAAGGCCAACATACCGTTTGCCGCCTTTAAAGCCTGCTATACCGACATACTTACTTTCAGTGACATACAATTAAAAAGCCAGAGAATGGAAAAGTGACAGGCTTAGTTACCATGTCTGCTGAATCTCTGAAGGCGAGAGGAACAACGACAGTAAAAGCCAAGAAAGAAATTGTTGACCTATTAGGAATAAGTGGAAATTGGTCAGATGATTGGTTAGTTTTAGAACTGGTGATATTGCCAAAAGTTCATGATGCCTGAGACTGCTCAAAGCATAAAACAATTACCTTGAAAAGCCATACCAGTGCTCAGACAAAGACTCTCGTACTTCATCAGACCAGAAATAAGTAAGAAACCGTTCAGTTTCACTGCAAGCAAAAAAAACACCAGATGCCATTCCAGTGCTTTGCAACATAATTGAGACGCATGTCAAAAAGCAAAATGACAAAGAATTGTGGGTACTCTTTGAAGACTGCACAGAGATCTTTGACTCAGGCCACTATGCAGAGCTGTGGAAAACCTGAGTGGGTTTGCAGTGCCACATCACTAATCTGGTTAACTCAGAGAGTTTATAAACGGGTAAAATGTATAGTGAGTGTACTTGAAGTTCTTAGTTTTGGGAATGGAATCAACCAACAATGACAAAAGATGGAAGGTCAAAAGATAAGTCAATTCTGCTCTTCCAGAGCACTTTGGGAACAGTATTAATGGTCATGGCATCTGGAACATCAATATCCTAATGGCAGAAGGCAAGCAAGAGCTATCCATGATGACTAAAGAACTGAGGAAGCCAAGTCTGAAGTTGAGGTGGAGAATCATAACAGCAAGACATGATAATTCATGGTGAGAGCAGTGTGACAGTCAGTTCCCAAGCACTGCAAAGGTAGATCAATCTTGATTTCTGGGATTAAATATGATCACAGTGGGAATAGCAGCACTGCTAGGCTAGCAATTGCCACACTACAACTATTCAGCTCAACAAAATATGGAGGACATCCAACATCAACCTGCACTTGAAAAGTAACTTGCAAAATCGCTGGTGTGGAGCATTCGCTGTAATGGGTGTAAGAATCTCAATAAAACCGATGAGAAGAAGGTTACAGCTTTTGAAATGTGATTCTGGCAAATGGTCCTTAAAATCAACTGGGCAGAGCAAAGAACCATTGACCTGGTGAAGAAGTGGAAATTGAGAAAGTACAACCACTAGAAAATGCAGGGTGAGAGTCTGATGTTGACAACAATAGAAGGTGAAATATCAGGGAGAACAGTTGAGGTCAGAGAAGAATCCGATGAAGTGGGTAACATCAGAAACTGGACTGAGGGAGGAATGACCGTGGCGTGCAGAATAGCAGGGAAGAGAGAGTTGCTTACAGTCTCTCGTGGACTGTTGTTAATTATGGATGGATGGTATACAGAACTTAAAGGGACAGTGATTTCCTCCTATAAATTTTCCTAGCAGCCTGGTGAAACTCAGGTAGCATTTCCCTTCTTGCTAAGCTGTTCTGGTATCTATGTGTGTCCCACAGCATTTTAATTGCAAACTTAAACTCACCTGAAATTTATTAGACTTCTTAGAAGATAATTTTCTTCTGTAAAAGGAAAATTGTGCATTTGAGCATCCCTCGGATATATCTACTTCACTTAATTTAATGTTTTCAGCTGTAATTGTAAAGGAATGCAACTCCCATATGCATTTAATTTGTTGACATTTTTCATTTTAATTATGATTGAAGGGATCGGATGCAGCAGTCATCAATGTACAGCTTATGCAAAGGAATGAGCAACATTGCGATGGATTTCAGAAACCTTAAGGTTGCCTATGAAGAGTATCTATGCATGAAGGCATTATTGCTGCTTGGTACAAGTAGGTATTCTACTTGGGAATAATAAATAGATTGGACGCATCATATTGTTTTCTGTAATTTGTAGATGTTAGGCTCAGTATAATGCCTGTTAATCGTTGTAGCAATGTGGCACAGCACCTCAGAGCTTCATGCACTGTGCCAAGGAATAAGAAGATAAGTGATTATAGCTGAATTCTCATTGGATGACTCTTCAATTTCAATCAGCTTGTTACAACCAGACACCAAAGAACATAGAATATAGAACATTACAGTGCAATACAGGCCCTTTGGAAACTTGCCCACAGGCTGGGAGAAGAATACTACAAATCCCACAAGCCGCTCTCAAAACATATTTTAATTCAGCATTGAATTATGGCAAAATAGTTAAATACAGGTGCAAAATGGGTGTTGATTATCAAAATTTTAATCTTGACCATTTGACACCTATACATTCAATCCACAATCAAATAATATAAAAGGTAACTGAATGCAATCGTATGTAAATAGACAGTTTAGACATTTATAAAATCTGTTCATGTAGTCAAGTATCACCTTAGCTCAGTGGTAACATTTTAGTCTCTAGATCAGCAGGTCATGGAATTGAGCCCTATTTCAGGACTAAGGCTAACATATCAGTGCAATACTGCAAGAACGCCTGCTGCATCAAGTACTCAACTGCGTGTTCAGAAATAGCTTATTTGTTTCTCTTTTGAATAGTGCAAAGGGGCCTTGTATGTACACTTGATGGCCTGACCAATGTATGAACATAAGAACAAGAAGCAGAAGTAGGCCAGCTGGCCCCTCGAGCCTGCTCCGCCATTCAATAAGATCATGGCTGATCTTTTCATAGACTCAGCTCCACTTACCTGTCCGCTCACCATGACCCTTACTTAATTCCTTTACTGTTCAAAAATTTATCTATCCTTGCCTTAAAAACATTCAATGAGGTAGCCTCAACTGCTTCACTGGACAGGGAATTCCACAGATTCACAACCCTTTGTGTGAAGAAGTTCCTCCTCAACTCAGTCCTAAATCTGCTTCCCCTTATTTTGAGACTATGCCCCCTAGTTCTAGTTTCACCCACTTCTTCCCTAATTCTATCTTATCTATTCCCTTCATAATCTCATATGTTTCTACAAGATCTCCCCTCATTCTTCTGAATTCCAATGAGTGTAGCCCCAGTCTACTCGGTCTTTCCTCATAGGCCTCTCAACTCCGGAATCAACCTTGTGAATCTCCTCTGCACCCCGTCCAGTGCCAGTATATCCTTTCTCAAGTAAGGAGACCAAAACTGTACACAGTACTCCAGGTGTGGCCTCACCAGCACCTTATACAGCTGCAACATAACCTCGCTGTTTTTAAACTCCATCCCTCCAGCAATAAAGAACAAAATTCCATTTGCCTCATTTCCCTAAACCTCAACTTAAATCACTGTAAACAGATTAGCATTCATTGTTGTTTGTAGGACCTAGTTGTATACAATTCTTTGGCCACATTTGACTACAATCAACACTGGTATTTACTGATGACACTGTATAAGTGCAAGTTCTTTAAATGTAGAACTGTTTTTCAATGACGGGCAGATTTGTGAAAAGATTAATTTCTTGCTTTCTTTATGAAGTCATTGTCTTTGAAGGAATCAAATGTGGAAATGGATAAAATTTGTATGTACTTTTGTCATTTACAAATTAACACTGCACCTAACACTTTATTGCTCTGTTGCAGTACCAGTAGATGGTTTGAAGAGCCAGGCTTTATTTGATGAAATTCGGACCTCCTACATTAAGGAGCTCGGGAAAGCCATTGTGAAGAAAGAGGGAAGCTCAAGTCAAAACTGGCAACGTTTTTATCAGCTGACCAAACTTCTGGATTCAATGCATGATGTGAGTAAAATTGCAGGGAATTTCAGTCCTGCAGTAAACGTATCATGGGTACGCATAGGTTTGCCAGTTAAATGTAATTAGATGTCAGTCCAGTAACATCCAGCTTGTTCAAATTAAAAATCTTGTCATGATAAAAGATTGGACTGATAAAAGAAAGACTTGCATTCATCAATTTTTTTTTCACAACCACTTGATGTCTCAAAGCACTTTACAGTCGAAGTAATTTTTGGACATGTAGCCATTGTTGAAGGAAACATGGCAGCGACAGCAAACTTGCAAAACAGCAATGTGATAATCACCAGTTACAGTAAAATTTCTGTTATCCAGCACTTCACCAACAGAAAATCTCTCTCATTTGGAATTCTGGGTTTAGATCTGTTTTTCGATTGGACATGTCAAACTCGCCAGTAATAGTTAGGAATTCAAGCAGCCCTGTGATATTTCCAAGTTCTTAATCGGGCTAGGTTGATTGGCTATTCTAAAAAAAAATTGCCCCTTAGTGTCCCGGGATGCATAGGTTAGAGGGGTTCATGGGTAAATATGGAGGGATACGTGGATAGGGCCTGGGTGGGATTGTGGTTGGTGCAGACTCGATGGGCCGAATGGCCTCTTTCTGCACTGTAGGATCCTATGATTAATCGCTTAATTTACAATGTTTTCAATAATAAATGTAAAGGAATACAACTCCCATAAACAGTATTTTTTTATTTTAATTATGACTGAAGGGAAATGCAGCAGTCATCAATGTGCAGCTTGTGAAAAGGAATGAGCAACATTGGCCCTGACACCGGGATTGCCAGTTCTTCTTCCTGATAGTGGCATTGTGCATTTTGCATCCACAAAAACAAAGAGATGGGACCTTGGTTTAACCTCTCACCCAACAGTGCAGTGCTCTGTTAGTACTGCATTGGAACGTCAGCTTTGATTTTTGTTGCCCTGGAGTGGGTTTGAACCCTGAACTTTGTGATGCAGAGGAAAAAATGCTACCGACTGAGCCACAAATTGTAATGGGGGACAAGGACTGCAGTTGATGCTCAGTTCACAAATAAAGGAGTTAGGGTGTCTCTTTAAAGTCCTAACTATCAATCTTCTGATAATGAAGCTCTCGACATTCAAGTACTAAACAAGCAGCAAGCTTGCAAGAACTTTTGGATGCAACTTGTTTATTAGCTGCATATGGATGAAACATAAAAGGTGGTTGCTTTTCCTGTCGTTCCAGCTGTGATTGGAACCTTGACATGGGAATTGGTCATATTCTTCTGCTCTGTTGTGGTGTGATATTAGCCTATCCTTGTGCTTAGCTTTTAAGTAAAGTTTGTGTGTTGGCCAGACCAGCATTAAACTATGCAGTAGTAAAATTTTATCATACTATGTGCTCCAGATCACGATCTAAACAAAAGTGAAATCAACATGGGCTGTTCTTAAACACCTGCCCTGTTAGCAGGTTACAGCCCCAGATTGACAGTCATGAAAGCAGAGCAATCATGTATCCTTTTGTATGTATTACAAGGAAGAGATTAGGCCAACAATGGGTAAAATTTACTTTGAGCTCTGACCTGCCAGTTGGTGATCCCACTTGAGCCTTCATTAGAGGATCTCCCAAAATTAATGCCCATCGGGCAGTTAACTGGCCAGCTTTGGACCTTCCCCATGGAAGGAAATACCACCAGCCCCCAAATAGCTGCTAGCCAATCAGTTCTCCATTGCCCACAATCGCCGACGGGAGCAGCGGCTGCTGCAGGTAATGCACCCAACAGAGGCCTACAGTTGACGTAGGACCCAAGTCACAGTTAAGTGAGGGTGGGTTAGGAGTCACAGGGAGCAGTTCGCTAGATGGAGTTGGGGGAGAGGGACAGGAAGAAAGGGCAAAAGTGTGGGTCTCAACAGCTACCCCTAGCCTGATGCTGGATCCCTTGATCAGGCACTGAGTGCCTTTGAACAAGAGGTTTTCGAGCTCCTTGCTTGGCAGCTGCCCGCCCGCCCACTGCTGATTAAACGCCAACAGGTGACATTATTTGCCCACTAAAGGGCCTCAATTAAGTTGTGGGTGGGAGGACCATCCACGTGCCTCCCCACCCCAGACTTAATCAGACCAAGGTAAAGTAAAGTAAAAGTAAAGTTTATTTATCAGTCACAAGTAAGGCTTACATTAACACTGCAATTAAGTTCCTGTAAAATTTCCCTAGTCGCCACATTCTGGCACCTGTTCGGGTCAATGCACCGAACCAGCACGTCTTTCAGACTGTGGGAAGAAAACAGAGCACCTGGTGGAAACCCATGCAGACACGGGGAGAACATGCAGACTCCATACAGACAGTGAGCTAAGCCGGGAATCAAACCCAGTCCCTAACGTTGTGAGGCAGCAGTGCTAAACACTGTGAAGCAATGCTAAGCACTGTACCACTGCACCGCAGGGGGGGTCTCCATTTCACACCCTCCTGATTTAATGCTCCCCTGCCTCCAAACTCACTGCTGGAAGGATTGAATTCTGCCCAGTGTGTGAACGCTGGTTAGGCCACATTTGGAGTACTGCATACAGTTCTGGTCGCCGCACTACCAGAAGGACGTGGAGGCTTTAGAGAGAGTGCAGAGAAGGTTTACCAGGATGTTGCCTGGTATGGAGGGTCTTAGCTATGAGGAGAGATTGGGTAAACTGGGCTTGTTCTCCCTGGAAAGACGGAGAATGAGGGGAGATCTAATAGAGGTGTACAAAATTATGAAGGGTATAGATAGGGTGAACAGTGGGAAGCTTTTTCCCAGGTTGGAGGTGACGATCACAAGGGGTCACGGGCTCAAGGTGAGAGGGGCGAGGTATAACTCGGATATCAGAGGGACGTTTTTTACACAGAGGGTGGTGGGGGCCTGGAATGCGCTGCCAAGTCGGGTGGTGGAGGCAGACACGCTGGCATAGTTTAAGACTTACCTGGATAGTCACATGAGCAGTCTGGGAATGGAGGGATACAAACGAATGGTCTAGTTGGACCAATGAGCGACAGGCTTGGAGGGCCGAAGGGCCTGTTTCCTGTGCTGTACTGTTCTTTGTTCAAATACCCGTAAGTAAAGTTTTGCATTTTCAACTATACCGAAGGTGGGCATTCATTGGATTCTTCAGTGTCATCAGCCTCCTTGGGCTTCATGATTTTGTACTGATTTCCTTGGGCTCGATAATTTTGTGTGGTCCAATTCTGCTCAGATTGTTTGGCACTGTCATATAACCAGCTAGACAAGTTTGTCTAATCCAGAGTTACCAGTATACAATTTCAGTTTATCATGGGCATTGTTCTATGGAATTTGCTATTGACGACTTTGACATAACTGAAATTTCACGTCATCCGGGTTTGACACATGACCACTTCACTGCATTGCTAGGAGATCTTTAATGCCCTTCTTGACAAATGGGTGAATGTAGGCTCAACTTTATATTGCATCAGAAGGATGGCATCTGCATTAAATAATCTGTTCAATTCCTGGACTGAATCTCAAACACTCAACCTTCTGACTCACAGACGCTAATGTTACAATAGGTTAAGGAAGAATCATTAACAATAGTGCAACATAAGATTTTGAAAAATAAAACTGGAAAAAAGAAGCAATGCATGGGGGGAAATAAAGGGTATATAATAAAATCTGAAAGGAAAGGCGTAGAAAGTCTGAACATGTAATTTTTCACACAGCAAAATCCTGATTTTAGACTATGATAGAAGTGGAGATTGCAAGCAAGATACCTCTTACAAAAATGGGAACCTAAATGCCTCCATGAGCAGTGTCCAAAAATTTCTAGCACAGTTAAGATAATTGGCTATTCAACCACTAGGAAATAGTGGGTAACCTGGGAGATTGCTCTTAGAATATATCAATAATGTCATCTCTAACTTTCAGTCTGTATTCACAAGTCTATTTTGTAATTTCTTCATATTTCATTGATTTTTAATGCCTACAGAAACAGAGTTGGCTGTACAAATCTCATGCTTTACTAATATACTTGTTTTCTCTTGTAGTTGGTTGAAGGATTGTTGCAGTTTTGTTTCTACACCTTTGTGGAATCAAAGACTCTCAGTGTGGAGTTCCCTGAAATGTTGGTGGAAATCATTAGCAATCAGTTACCAAAAGTCATGGCTGGCATGGCCAAACAGCTCCGGTTCCACCACAAATGACTGCCTTAAAACAGGAAAAAAAATGCCTTAAAATTATCCTGCAAAGCTTTTCTTTTCGCAAAGTGATCGGGATTTTGAAAATGTTTGTCCTGCAAATGCTTTGCCATTATGTCATATGCACTACATACAGTTTACAGAGAGGATCGGGCCTGGGCTGAGGAAAAAAAGGAGATGAAGTTTTACAGCCCAAGGATTGTACATTGGAAAACATAGGTGGCAGAAAATCTGCATGTATTTTGTTTGTAAACTTTATTTTTGTGTATTGTGATACAGATTTGATTTTATGCATGCATTCTAATGAGAAGTTTACAGTGTATATCAGAAAAGGGAAAATTGTGCCTTTTTTAGCTTTTTAAGTCTAATGTAGCCAATTTGGACAGTTTACTGTGTTGTTAATGCAGGAAAACTGCTAACTTAGTTTTTTTCTCTCTCTGTACGCATTTTTTATATTAAGTGGAATTTGAGCCTGATAAAATTTTTCTTTATAGCCATCATTGAATTCTGTGTTGTACAAGTGAGCCTGCTCATAGCTCTCATGTAAATATGCAGAAACGTCATTTTGAAAGAGACTGATCAACTACAGATGAACAAGCTGGTATTTGAATTACTCAACAAAAAAAAACTGATGTGTGATTAAAAAAGGACAAACCTCTAATTTCTGGAAAGTGTGGATAAATGTTTGCAGCCCACTGCAAGCTTATGACCTGGATTAGATAGCTTATAGGAACATACAGTGGCCACGTCTGAAGAAGTTGCAAAATTTCTGCCAATTATTTGCCCTTGGCATCCAAGTCACATTTTAAAATTTACTTTGTTTGGTTCCGATGCTTGTTGGTTCATCATTGCTGTTAGATTTGTACCCATGCTCCATAATGGAGTTAGCACAGCTTCTGTAATAAACACCTGGACCTTTTTTTTTAGGAAAATCCCCTCTCAGCTTCGACGGGGTTGATGCATTCCTTAATGTAAGCATATTGTAAAGTTTAGACTGACAGAAGCTTATTGTGGTATAGGCTTAATTCTGGTGATAAAAGTTTCTATTTTTTAACTCTTAACCTAATTGCAATCTACCTTTGTATTCAATACATTTCTAGTTGATATCAGCCATATCTATGCTTCCCTCTGGTGTGTGGTTTGTAATATGTTAGAGGACAATATTGCCATGGAATGGGAGTTCTATTCATGTTCACAATTGTAGTGTTGCGGTGGTAATTCTGGTTATTATTGTAGTTAAATGCAAGTAATCAAAATGCACCTGCTGAAAGCAAGAAGGGCTGCTTTCAAAAAGAAATCAGGGAATGTAGAAGCAGTCACAACTTGTAAATTTATTTCTCCTCTTATTTGCAATCCACTCACCTACAGCCTGGGCCATGGAATTCATTGCGCCTGCCACAATTTGGTGTAATTCAAACAAAATAATTAAATGTGCCACTTTCTGCTTTCCTTCAAAAGTTGGCACTCCACTCTCAGCTAGTGATCTGGTCAATAACTAGCAATATAGTTAACTGAGTTAGAGCATTGAAATTATGCCTGTCTTTAAATCCTTTTAAGAAAGAGGAAACCCTCGCACCATTTTTGGCACTGTCACATACACACATTTCATTGCAGTAGCTAGTGCACATATAAGCCCAGAAAACCCTCTGTTCAATTTGCTTTGTGTCTCATTAGTTAATAAAATGTTTGTCAAGTAACAGCATCAAAGCAAACCACAAGCATAAGTAAATTCAGCCCCAACATTGCTTGTGCTGTATACCATCATGTGCCCAAGATCTTCAGTACATTTGTACTTTAGGATGGAGAACTGATAATATTCACATTGATGGGGCAAAAATAAATGTATCCTCTGACAATTATTCATTGTATTTGAAGACATTAATGCCAATTAACCTAATTATAGCAGCCAGTTTAGACAAAATGCTTTGCTTTTAATCACAATAGCACCAGTATTGCAGTAATTACATCTTGATCATAGGAGATCAATGCCTATTGACATCCTAAGTGTGTCTAGTCTAAGTTCACTGCATTCAGCTGCAGATTTTCACAAGAGGAGGAGGCAACAGGAACATTAACTGTACCCACGCATTGATAAAGTGGTTGAACCATGTTTTTGACATTATAATGACTGCAAAAGGAAATGTTACATTGATGGATATGAATTTTCCAGTAATGTTTTAAATTTGACTCCAAGTCAATGAAAAGCAATAGTTGCCGAGACTTTTTAAGCAACTATTACTTCTGATGCTGCAGGTGGCAGCACAACACATGCCAGTTGAAGCTAACATGAAATCACTAAATACAATAGCAGCTTTTAATGCCAATATATCACTAATATTATCTCTTCATTCAGAAAAGCCCTGATGCATGTTATCATTTAAATTCAACATATCTTAGTAAATTGTCTGTTAGTATTTCTCCATTTGTTGAATAAGGTTTGGTTTTCCATGGTGCAATGCATATACTGTCTGTTTATTTTGCAATGTGTTTTTATTGTGAAAGCATGCAGCAGCCTCACACAGTCAATTTTGGAGTGCATCCTTAATTGTTATGGCATACCTTGCATCCTGACTCATTTTCTGAAGTATTGTACACATTTGCTTTCAGTATACATACTTATTGCTTCATTATACTTGGCATAGCTTGAAAATAATACAACGGCTGTGGGACTATAGGTGACTTGAAGCTTTAGAAAGCTAAAACTACCCCGAATACCCAGCACACGTGTCTATATCAGCACTTGGTTGACTCTACTCTCAACATTTGCCTCAAGTTGGAAGGCCTATACAGATATGATATATATATATATTATATATATGTATGTATGTATACTGCATTCCTTCTGTAAGCTATATTGAATTAAGTTCTTTGCCACCTTCCATTGTTTGAAAATGTATTCATGTAATTTGTTTTAAATTTCAGGTGATGCTACTTTTGATAATTGCTTGATCAGTGTTAACAGAGCAGAGATTATTCAGGGGCACAAGTCTGACTGGTGCTTTACACTAATTGATATCTCAAGGCAAGTTTTTTTAAAAAAAGTGAATAGCTTAATTAGTTAAAAAGAAACAAGTATTGAGCAATTAGATCAGAGCACCTGATTTCTCCAAGGTTATAATGTGGAAGTCAGAATCATCCAGAACTTAATCTTTAAACAGGTTCTTTACTGATGCTTTGTGTTGCTGTAATTTCCATTGTGTGTTTAAGGGGAGGACTTGATCCATAGAAAATTTAATCCCATCCAATGTTTCAGGAACTGTTTCATCGATTAGCTCTCCAAGCAGGGAGCGGAACTAACAGGAATAATTTCACAACATTAGTCTCCAGTTTAGAGCTATTGCAATCTTTAACTCCAGCTTGATGCTTCTTTGCTTATCCTAGAAATGTTTTCCCCTTCTCAATCACCAGTCCTTTTCAATGAATTTCAATTCCATGACGTTACAGAACTGCGGCTTTTGGGAAAAAGAAACTAATCCTGGGTATTGGCACCAGATGTTTAGAAAAAGGTAATTAAAAATACGCAATTGGATATCATTGAATTCTTATGCCGTGAACTAAATATTTTTTACTCATGTTGAGGGTTTTTTTCCCCCAAACTTATGCTGTTTTACAACTGCTAATTCCTTGTTAGTGGTATCTTCTACCATAACTTTTGCCTGATTATAGAAGGATCAGGCCTTGGTGTTGTGAGTGTCCCATGCTTGTCTATAGCTATCATGCTCTTGAAAGTCTGGAGCAGAGAAAAGTTTACTTTGATGTCTTTGCTGTTGCTTTGCCTGGCATGATGCTACCTTTAGGCTGAATACAAGGGAGGGAGGACAGGTGCCCCCCGCCCCCCAGAAGTTAAGTTGATGTGGAGAATCCACTCCATGCCAGCCTGTCCCACCTATAACAAGGGCAATGTGGGGCTTCCACCCCTCACTGGGTGGAAGTCCCACCTTCTGGAGATGCTGGCTAATCCAATTGACTGGCAGCTTTATCAGTCCCAGGGGTGCCTCACGCACATTAGTGGCCACTGCCAGGACTGCAAGAATAAGAAGTAGGAAGCCCCATAGAATGCCTACAGAAGGAGGCCATTTGGCCCATCGGGTCTGCACCCTCCGACAGAGCATCCCATCCAGTCCTTATCGCTGTAGCCCCACGCATTTACCTTTACTTTCACACCCTGGGACACCAAGGGGCAATTTAGCATGGCCGATCCATTTAACCAGTATATCTTTGGACTGAAGCTGTAAGTCCAGGGTCTTGGGCAGGGTGGGTTTCAGCAGGTCAGAGAGAGGGGGTGGGTGGGTGTTGGGTTTAAGGCTGCAGAGAGTTAGGAAGAAAGGTGGGATTCCATCTTAGAGAGGGGCTGTGCCTTCCCACCCTCCATCTGCAAAGGGCAGCACCCAAAGTTCGAACCTCTCCATCTTTCCTGCGCACTTTGAAGGATGGAGTTTAAAAAATCAGATTGCCCACTCCCAACTGGCTATCACATGAAACATTTTATGGGCAGCGTGAATTGGCTTGGTAACTCATGAATGGATAATTGAGTCCATTGATGATAATTTGAATATATGTATCTCACAGTAGGGATGAAAGTGTTTTTAATAACATCATAATGACTGCAATCTAGCCAGTGCCTCTCTTTGTGAAGGTTCAGTATTTAGTGGGCAGTTAGCTGGAGGTCCCAAGCTAACAATCGGTTCAAAAACAATGCCAAAAACAATTTTTATTTTGAATATTTGGTTCTAGTTCTTTTCCCAGAAGAAGGGAATATGCTGTTTGAAATATGACTGGGGGTTTTCTTCAATGTTAATTATGTGCCATAATGTAGCAGTGGAATATACTCTGATCAGGAACTCTTTTTACCAGTATTGTAGACGGGGCCTGATTTTAAATTGAAATATGTATTAGAGCAAAGTTTCTGACTTCTTTGTTCTAAAATATTTATTATCTCATCAGCACCCATCCAATATAGGATAAACAAAAGAGAATTGAAGTCCAGTTATTTTATCAGTAATTGAAAGGAGTGATCGAAATGGTGCTTTTTTAAAGAAAAATATGAAGTGGGCTGGTCCTATTTTGGGGAGGAGAATATATATATATTTGAATTTCTGCCCTAAACACAGAAAAACAAAAGAAACTGTCTCCAACATCAGAAAAAGTGACTTTTGCACTAGCCATCAATCAACAATGGCAAAAATAGATTTCAGAACACAGCACTATATCCTTCCACAGTAAGGAGGCAGCTACAGGCAAATTTAGTCACCTTGCAAGACATTATCTCATGCATGCAGATCCCCAGTATTTGTATTATATAGACATATATACGTAGCCACAGGACATTTGTTTTTCTAATCTGCAGCAGATCCTTTGGGAATGCTGTTTCAGGTAACTTGTTGCATGTTGATTTTGGTTCCCTTGTCAATTCAGAAACTCATTCATCTTTATTTTAACAAGGATAGTTGTAGAGGATATCTATCCCCTACATGTGTGCTTCACGCAATTTTTAAAAAGCAGTCCCGATTCAGATACAAAGTTGAATCTATCCCTACCTCTCACAGGAACTAAAGTCCATATTTCAGTACACAGGATGCCTTTGAAAAATCTCCTAATCTTGGGTACCTTAGATTGCTTCAGGTTTTGCGAGGTGCCTTTAGGAAGCACTTCCCTCCAAAAATGGAATAACTGGTAGGCCTTTGCCTGAGTTCATTCGGAAGGAATGATAAATTATATGCTTTGAGTAGAACTGCAAGAGAAAAAGATGATGAGTTGAGGAGAAATGGCTCAAAAATTGATGAGATAGTTTGAGCTGCACATTATTGTTGAACACAATGAACAGAAATCTGGTTCTCAGACTGTCTTGTGACTGCATTTCTGCTTTTGATTACGAATTGACTGGAAGGTTATGGATAAATTTAAGAATTTAAGGGAGAATACAATAAGTGATGTTGGATAAACGTAGCCTGCTTTATCAGTTAGATTTATTTCATACAGTACCTAGTTTATTGTGTCTCATTCTGATTGAGCTTTGAAATCCATTGTCACAATGCAACAAAGTACCTACAAATTACAGATACAGAAAGGACAGCACAGGATATACTCTGAAAAGTGTCCTACACAAATATTTTCCAAAGACACTTATCAGGTGGTATTTCCCCTTTTTATAGGGCATAGGTAAAACTCAAGGATTTATTATGGCAGGGTGATCAAAAACAACAAAATAAGCAGCCAAGTTTGTAGAGCCCAAGTCTATGAATACAGAATTCGCATGTAATACCAAGTTTAAGAACTATGGAACTTAGTGAAAATTTAGAACTTGTACATCATGTAGAGTTAGAGAAATTAACTGAACCTAAAAGTATTTAATTCACTTCTATTAATAAATTTAATGCCGCCTAATAATGTGAATTTATAAAAAACATTGTGCTTTTAACAAAATCCAGGCGAGCTGTTAAAATGACAATATATTTTACATATATATATGAATATATATTTAAAAAGGATCTGCTTTACTGCATCCCCTTTGACATAGACTAAATTTACTAGAACCTGATATTAATGTAAGTCCTTCAAAAGTTACCAATTTTGATAAGTTAAATTTGTAATGTTTAAATAATTTTAATTAATATTTTCCTAAAATTGCTTCAATAAAATATAAGATAAGGACACTGTCACTTTAGTTACTTTAAAGGTGTGCCTTTTTCAGGAGGATGAAAGAACTTGCATCTACTGTATGCAGAGATGTGAATTCTTAAATATTTTTCAGAATTGCATCTAATTTTGAATGTATAATTTAATGTACATGCAATGTGATTCTGTGTAAAGACCAGACAATCAAATATGGCCCTCTTACCTCAATTTGCTTATATCAACTATACACAGAATTGTGCATAGTAGATGTGCAGATTTTTAAAACAATGGAGGAAAAGAATGAACAAATGGCGATTTCATAAGAATGGGCTTTTAAAAAAAAATCAATATTTAAATAAATACATTGATGACTTGCTTAACCCCATGATCTCTCAACTTCTCAGTAGTGCATTGTAAGATGGCCTATCAATAGATTAAAATGAATGTTTTTTTTTAAAAGACCTTTTCAATTTCCTGAACTTATGTAAAACCTGAAGTCAAATGCTTATGTAAGTTTTTTTCCAGGGTCCTGCTTCCCTTCTTTATTATGCTTTGAACTGGTTGACCTTTGTGGTACTTCTAAAAACATGTCTCATTTACTCATGTTGTTACAAATGTAATTTGCTTTATTGTGCAAGTGTTTTAAGTCCAATAATTGTGAATAGCTTTCAAAACTGCAGGTAATGGTCAGAAATTGGATAATAAATTTGCTTTTCCACTAACTGTCTCCAATTGTTATTTCAACAAAACAACTCCCTTCCATTTCAGCTAATAATGGCAAAGACTTTGGGCTGCAGAATGTGCATTGGAATGTTGGCCTCTCTTAAACCTATGTAATATAGAAGGATGTGGAGATTTTGTGATGGAGCACAACTAACATTATGTTTGTAAATTACTTTCTATTCCCCATGCTCTCACATTTCCCTATTTTCTCTTGTGTTCTCTTATGTTCTTCCCTCTTTGCCCCCTTTTTCATCCCTTCCCTATCCCCGCTTCCTTCAAAGTCACTTTGAGCTTGTTTGAAGTTACAAAAGCTATCCTAAACACCACAGAAGCATCGAATGTGCATTATTCCGCATGCTCAGAGATACTAAGAATGAACAGTTTGCAGAAGGACAACAGAATCAAATCCAAAATGGGAGGCTGCTAATGGTTTAGGAATTGAGAGATCCCTCATTTGCACTTTGTCATTCACTGCTTCGTGATTTCATCCACACAGCATTGGGAGAGCACAGAACAGAGGCAATATCGGAAAATTAGTGGAAAAAAAATCAACAAAGTTTACATAAAATATTCATTCCTTTTAAGGAACATAAAGGTAAAACTTTGATGGATGTGGTGGTTGGAGAGCCAGTGGAACCACACTATGACCATTTCTGCAGTGTTGTAGGGAATAAGTCACAATTAGCTCGATGACTGGCTGCAGTCGGGGTTTCCAGATCCTCCGGGAAAAGTTTCCCACCACACTTTCTGTTCTGGGACAAATACCCACCTCAGAGCTGCTGGCCCATTGGAGACCAATATCTCTCCAGCAATGGCAGAACCACCAGGGGCAAGAGGCGCCTGTTCAAAAGGGACAAGCTACATCTCAACAAGACTGCGTCCAGAGTCCTCTCACGGAGCTTCAGTAGTGAGAGTTAGGAGAGTTTAAACTAAATTGGGGTGGGGATAGGCTCCAGTAAATAGTAAAGAAACGTTGAATAAAGTGAATGTGTTTGCTAGCACTGGAAAAGGAAGTAGTATTTTTCAGTAGCAGGCTAAGAAAGATTGAGAAATACAAGGTTTTACTTTTAATTCTTACATGGATGTGGAATGTCATTGACAAGGTCCACTCTTGTTGCCCATCTCCAAGTGCATTTGAGAACGTGGTGAACCGCTGCCTTGAACTGCCACAGCCCATCTAGGGTAGGTACTCCCAAAGTGCTGTAGGGAAGGAAGTCCTAGGTTTTTGACCTAATGAAAGAAGAGCAATATAGTTTCAAAAAAAAGGTGGTGTGTGACCTGGAAGGGGACTTTCAGGCAGTGGTATTCCCATCAAGTTGCTGCCCTTGTTCTTCAAGGTGGTAGCGATCATGGTTTTAAAAGATGCTGCCTAACGAGGTTTAGCAAGTTGCTAAATGCACACAGTGTGATGAGTAAGGTTGGTGTGCTACAAGCACAAATAGTGGGAATATCGTGGCACTAAATCAAATTTAACAAAATTGTCAAGACTCGGCACTTAATATTCAAGGATGCAAAGTGTTCAGAAAAGATAGGAAAGAAGAAAGGGGAGGTAAGGTAGCTGTACTGATTGAGGAAAACATTGCTGTGTTGGAAAACGGATGTCCTTGAGGGGCCAGGGACAAAATCCATTTGGCTCAAGTTGAGAAACAAGAATCCTACTGAGGGTATTCCACAAATAGTGCAAAGGATAAAGGAGCAGATCTGCAGGGAAATCAGTGATGTGCAATATCAATAATATTGAGGGACTTTAACTTATCCTAATCAATATTTCAGTAATTAGAGTAAAGGAAAGGAGGATGAGGAATTTCTGAAAGTATTCAGGAAAGTATCCTTTACCAGTATGTTCCCGATCCAACTTACAAGGTGGCATTACTGGATCTTGTGCATGTGTTTGACAAGGTGGACCATGTGTCCGTTGGATAACTTGAGTAAGAGAAAAAGCTGTATCGGAGAAATGGCTCAATTACAAGGTGGAGATGTTTCAGGTACAGATTGAATACATTCCACCGAAGGATGAAATTTTGGGGAACCAAAGGTAGGTGTTCTTTAATGACTAGGGGGATGGAATATATCAATACGCAAGAGTGTATGGCGCATGTCTGGTGAACTCTTCCAGAATAAACCAGGCAAAATGCAATAAGTTGAGAGGGGAAGTGAAGAACAATTAGACTGGCAAAGAGAATACATGAATACAATGGCAGTCAAAAAAAATCCAAAAATCATCTGTCAGCATGTAAGTCAGAAGTGGGTAGTAAGGGATGTGGGGGCCCTATTTGGGACAAAGAATGTAACATATGCTTAGCCCTACAGAGCAAGGCAAGAAAACATAATACTTATTATGGGTGTTTACTGAGGAAGATGATGCTGACAAAATATCGGTCAAGTGGAAATGGTGGAGTTAATGGATAGGGTGAAAATTGATTGGCAGGATATATGGGAAAGACTGGCTATGTTTGAAATAGGTGAGTCACCTGGTCCGCATGGCTTGCATTCATTGTTGCTAAAGGAAATAAGAGTGGATATAGCGAAAGGGCATTCCATAATCTTCCATATGCATAGGGGACAGTGACAAATGTTCAAAAAAGGATGTAAAGACATAGCAACAAGCCAGTAAGTTTAATAAGTTTAAGTGGGTAAGTTCTTCGAAACAAAATTCAGTAAACAAGCACGTATAGGTTTTGAGTTAATTCAGGAAAGCCAGTTCATTTGTCTCAAAAGCAGATCATGTTTGACTGTTCTAATGTGTTGATGACGTAACAGAAGATCAATGGATGTTGACTACATGGATTTTAAGAAAATGTTTGACAAAGCTGGCTTTTAAAAATGAGGCTATTGCAATAGTGCCAGTGTCAACTTTGATTAAAAAGTTGGCTTAAGGATAGAAAGCAGTGACTCAGGGTAAGTTTCTACTTTTCAGACCTGAGGATGGTGTTCTGCAAGGGTCAGTGCGAGGACCACATTTTTTTAAAAAAAATACATATTTGACTTTGGCATTGGAATACAGAGCAAAATTCCAAGATTTGCCAATGATACCAAACTTGGAGTATGATTAACAGTGAGGAAGATGCCAATCAGTTGGAACAGGATGTAGGCTAGCAGAATGGGCAGACAGCTGGCAGATGGAATTAAATATTGTGACGTGTGGAGTGTTTCAGTTTGGCATAAGGAACAGGGAGAGGCAATATAACCTTTACCGCACCGTTAGTATGCAGAGCCACCTGGGGTCCAGTGCATATATCTTTGAAAGTGGGAGGACATGGAGAGAGCAATTAATAAAGCATATGGGATCTAGAGCTTTACAAATAGAGGTATTTGCTGCGGTTTGCAACCGCTTTGGTTGCAAGTGCAAACTGCGACATGGGAACAATATATAACGAGACACAAAAGCAAGAATCTCACCAGTGCGATTTCATTTTCCGATTCTCCCCTCCCACCAGCGCCATGACAAAACTCCTGCACAGGAAGGTTAGGAACTTCTTTTCAACATGTTTACATATAATTAGTGGGTTTCCCCACCATTCCACATATATAATTCCCCCTCGCTGACATCACATCGATGCGGATTATAACTTTTTTAAAAATGGGAACCAGGTGAAGGGAATTCGCCGGGGAGCACAGGAGAGAGAGACATGGCCAAGCCATGCCCTGGCATAGCTGCTTGGCATACTGCTGGATGGTGTGGGGGGGTCCTCTGGGAACTCCATTGAGGGTTTGCCCTTATTGGTTGAGGGCGGTTCCCCTTGTGCAGGTGGAGGGAAGTGCCCCGTGTCTGTGGTGGTTGGGGGGGGGGGGAGGGGGGTGCGCGGTGGTGAGGCTGGTTGTTGCCATTGGGTGTAAGTGCACAACTATTGCTTTCTAGTTCTGGTCACCATAGTTTAGGAAGCATGTGAGGGTGCTGGAGAGGATGCAGATTGGTAGTAATAACACAATGACATCAGTGCACAGTGATGGCAGGAAAACATACCAAATTATGCCCCCTAGTGTGGCCAGGATACGTAGTCTGACCTCCTGTCTGGGCGCCATATTGAAAAGATGTCCAACTTCACTGACCCACTCTCGAGAATGAAGATGGATCTCCGGAAACGATCTGAGGGTGGAAGATGAGCCCTGTCCAGGACACCAAGTCTGGAAGGTCACGTACAGATGCTTCCCAACACCCTCCCCCCCCCCCCCGCCCTACCCCCTGCCCTGACCCACTGCTGTGGTGTTCCAGGGGCCAGAGTTGTGGGTTTCCTTCATGATGAGCTCTGGGGGCAGACCCAGACAATGTACAGACAAGTCCTAACCTGCACGCCACATTGTTGCAATGTGTGTTGCGTCAGCATGTTTCCCCGTTGGCATCACAGAGAATCTGGCAGGCGGGAGGTCGTGCCTTCATCTGCATCTCATTAACAGCATATAAATGAGGACCATGCCAGCCTTCGGCCAGTTTTCTGATTGGCCGCGGTGGATAGCAGCAGAAAGATCCAGCTGTAAATGCACACTGGCGTGAAACTGATTTCAGGATCACCTGCCTATTCTCCTCCCCCATGCCTGCCATCAAATCCGTCGGTGGGGGCTTAGGAAAAATCCGCCCATTGTCTTGAATGATTATGCCATTGTTACACAAAGCACATACTGGCAAAATCTGTGCAGGTGCTCCATGATAATGTCATACCCTGATCTACACATGCATGACCTCATAAGGCACAGAATACTGGCAACGTTGGTAGCAGCAAGCACAGTCCATCTAAAAACCCTGTATTTTAACTTGCTGAAAAATTCAGAACAGGCTTTACTGCAAATTTCTGTTGATTTTGGAGCGCCAGGAGTGGCCTTGTGAAACATTGCTGAGTGGAGGCAAAGTTGCAGTTTTGAAGTCCTTTGAGATCTTTTGAAACTTGTGACTAGAGTGTTGAGATAATTTACTGCTTTAATTCTTTAGGACCCCTCAAACGTGAAGTCATGAGGCTGGTGTTACTAAGAAAAAAAACTATCATTTTAGAAATCAACTTTAAAGCAGTTTAAACCAAGGGAGCAAGCAGCTGACATCAGACGAATGTTCAAGCTACCAGGAACAATTTGTGGTAATGGTGACAAAATCAAGCAAAGTGCACGAAGAGTTACACCTTTAAATGCTGTCAAGATAATTCATACTAGGAGGGCAACATCATGGAAAATATGGAAAAATTTGTAATTTTTGTTGGTTTTAGTCTTGGGTCTAATGTGTGTCTTAGTATGATGGAAAGCCAAGTGAAAGCTTCAATGATGACTTGATAAGTTGCGACTTCACAATTAGTCATAATTGTTTCGGTGGTTTTAAGAGGTGTTGCTACTTGCAAACCATCAGATTCACAAGTGAAGCAGCCAGTGCTGATGTTGAAGCAGCTGATAGATTCCTACCGATTTGATGAAAATCATCATAATGGCTCCTCACTAAAAAAAATGTTTAATGTTGATGAGACTGGCCTTCATTGGAAGCACAAAAATGTACATTTCCAAAGAAGATAGCTGTGCCAGGTTTAAAGTTCACCTGTTGAAGTAGAAACTTTTCCTGCTTCTTGACTGTGAAAGATAGACTCTACAAAATTTGTTTCGTCAATATAACAAGCATTTATTTACGAATAACTGCATGCAGTATATGGCTGAAACTTGGGGTCAGAGAGCAGTTGATACAGCTGCTGATCCTTCCACAAGTCCGCAATTACACAGAGAAACAGTTCAGTATTTATACATAATTATTAGCAGTTTTCGTGACCAGAGCATATTCAGGAATTCGATTAGTAATAGAATCGTGAGCAATATCAACTATCAGGTTTTAACTTGCTGACCTTCCAGAACTCATTGTCCCATTATTCATACCCTTATCTTGTCCTTTGATGGAACGGAAGAAGGTCAGTGACTCCTTCCTCCCTGACCTTATCTTGTTGTATTTACTCATACAGCCTTATTACAAGGGTCTGGCATTTTGAAATAGCTTTGGTCAGCCGTTCTTTATATTGTAACAAATAGTTGACCAATTTTCCCAGCATGCTACTGCTTAGTTCATACAATTCCACATTCCCTCCTTTTGTCATATCATGACAACTAATTAAATAGGTATATCCATGACCCGATTAACGATGCATTTACACAAGCAACCAAGCAATCCTATCCCCAGTAGCAGTAGTAGTAGTAGCATGAAGGCCTTAAAGATCCAATCAAATAATCCGTGACCCAGCCATCCTAACCAACCCGGTGGGTTATAATCATGAAATTCACGGCCAACCTCTTGAATTTGATCAGCCTGTCTCTTAATATGGTCGGCCAGGTTGGTGATATTTTCAGAGGCATCTGGGATATAAGTACAGCATTCCTGACCTACAATGGCGCACGTTCCTCGCTGTGAGGCTAACAGGTAATCAATCCAAAGCCAGTCGATTTTGTAATGCCACGGTCCGGACAGCCACTAGCTCAGCCGAAACCTCGGCCAGTGTCTGTCCAGTTGCCCTGGCTTCTGCCACTGTTACGTTTGCCAGTTGTTCCAATGTTGAGGCCAGAAGAATCAGTTCGTTGGCTGCCCTGCCCCTTGTTAGATAGGTTTGCTGGTCCTTGCCACTCAGCTGTAAGGTTGCATCTACTTTGCCCCATCAACTTTCCTTTCCCTGATTTACTAAAACATAGGAAACCTCGCACATCATTCGAGGAGACGGTAAGGGAGGGTGGAAGCAAAGCATGATTATAAGCAGGCTGGGACCAAGCCGAAAACCTAGTCATTTCATAGCCAGGCGATTTCCAGTCTCTCATGTCTCCTCCCCCACCCTGTTCGGTTTTGACATAGAATCCATTCAACTGTCTCTTCTATAGGGAATGGGAGGGACTGGAGAGGTATTCCTTCCCTAGAATGGACGGGGATGTGGGTGCAAACCCAACATTGGCTCACATTCAACTTTTCAGCATAAATATATGACATATATAAATAGGTATTGGTATGCAGTCCCCGGGTAGTGCGTTTTTTCACCACCAAGTGGCCATTAAGGCCAAATAGTCCAGAAAGTCCAAAAAATATAATGAAGATCTTCATCCTGTGTTCGTATCTTGATTGAAGACAACCTTCTTGCAGTTGGATAGATGCATCCAACTTGGATGTCCTTCAAGCTTGACGGAAGGCGGTGTGGTCAGTAGTACTTGAAAAGGTCCACTCCAGCATTGTACGAGCTTCTTTCTATCCCAGTTCTTCACCAATACTTAGTCCCCGGGTTTGATCACTGCATATCGAGGGGTGGCTATCCCTGCTTTCACTGGGAGATGGGCTTGTTTCACCTGTGAGTGGAGAAACTTCAGAGAAAGTGTTAATTGCTTCAAATAATTCTGCATCTGTTCCCCCATCACATGGAGGTCTACTCCCTCCAGGGGTTTTTCATGGGCATCCCAGGGAGTCCTCATTGGCTGACCCTAGATTATCTCTGCAGCTGACAGTCCGGTCCGCGAATGAGGAGTCACCCGCATGTGAAACCTTTAGCCAATTTAACCCAGTTTCTTCAGTCAATTTAGATCATTTTTCTTTTAAAGTCCCGTTGGCTCTTTCCACAATTCCTGCTGCCTGCGAGTGATACGCGCAGTGCGGTTGTTGTTTAATTACAAGTGCTTCGCACAATTCAGTATTGATCCGAGCCACAAAGTGTGGTCCATTATCTGAGCTCACCATTTTGGGTACCCCAAAACGGGGAATAACTTCTGTCAACAATAACTTCACCACCATATGTGCAGTACAATTTGTGGTGGGAAAGGCTTCAATCCATTTACTAAACACATCGATTATTACTAGACAGTATTTATAGCAATTTACTTTTGGTAATTCAATAAAATCAAGCTGTAAACAGGCAAAAGGGCCATCTGGCAAGGGAGTGGTTCCGGGAGGGCATTTAATGCCTTTACCCTTATTATTTCTCATGCAAATGAGGCATCGATCCAGCCGCGTTTGCACTGCTGTATTCAAATCTGGGTGCCACCAAGTCTTTAGAAGCAGGTGTACCATTCCCTCCTTGCCGAGATGGGTACAAGAATGCAAATAATCAATAAGTACCGGCAATAAAGAATCCGGGATACAAACTTGACCAACTGGGGTAAGCCAGAGGTCCCGTGTCAAGGAGTGTGAACAGCCCATTGACTTCCATAGCGTGCGCTCAGAATCAGAGGCGTCCCTCTGTAATTGTTAAACCTCAGTTATCTCTGCCATGCCCTTCGTCCCTAACGCAGGTACCCGATTTAGAGCCTGATTACCCCCAGTGGGAACAATCACAGAGGCCGATACAGCTGCCGCCTTAGCAGCTGAATCAGCACGGGCATTCCCTAATTGCACAGGAGTGTCCCCCTTCATGTGTGCAGCACATTTAATAACAGCCAATTGACGAGGAAGCTGAACAGCATCGAGGAGAACTCCTCCTCTTCCTCCGTATCGCCTGAATAGGGAAAGAGCGGCATGCCAGAGCAACTGGGAGGATCCTCCTGTTGTTTAACCTGATGGGCTAGCCCAGCCTGCCTATCACCCGATGATTTCGTACCCCCACCCCGTCGTTTTGTCCCCTGATGCTTCCTATCCCAAAGCCCACATTCTAATTTTAAAGTTTCCCAATCCTTAGGTTTCCCGTCCACACATTCATCGATCCGTTTTTTGCGGGCGTTATCCCTCCAACTCATTAATAGTGATTGTTCGTGGTGCCTAGTCGACCTCTTTTTTCCAGTTTGAAATTAAAGTTTTCCATTTACAACCCGCATTTTTCTCCCAAATAGCTTTTTCTGCAGCAGCGCAATTTGCCAAGTTCCATGTGCCGCCGAATGGCCAAATATCGTTACCTAATTTACTATTCAGTGCGGCAGATAAGTGACGTAAATTTCGTTCTTGAGCAGGGGACTCAGAACACATAAAAAGCAACGGAGAATTGCCCCCCATTTTGTCTAAAGTCTGTCCCATAGCGTCAGTACACTGTGCCCCTGGCAAAAATGTTTAAAAAAAGAATTCCTGGTACCAAAGTCAAATCACAAGGTCCCTGACCCAAACTAATCAAATCACAGGGTCCCTGACCCAAACTAAGCCTGTGTAACCCTGATCCGGATGTAAAACGAGATCAAGGGGTCCCTGACCTCAGGCTAGCCACAATCGGGTCCCTGACCCTAAATACTCTACTCACAGACACAAACGGGTCCCTGACCCGAAACAATCCACTCACAGTCTAAATTAGATTCGAATACCGTCACCTGTTCATGTCCTCCATCAGGGACGAGGGGTCGTAGCACTGATCCGAGAGAGAGAGAGAGAGACCAAGGCGAATCATACCTTGTGCCGGCGTCCGTCTCTTCCCTCCGGGTAGGGGCTCGATCACTTCTTCAGTCCCCCACGGAATTCACTCAGGGTATTGGTTTCTGCTCGCAGCGCCAAATGCTGAAGTAGAAACTTATCCTGCTTCTTGACTGTGAAAGAAAGACTCTACAAAATTCGTTTTGTCAATATAACAAGCATTTATTTACAAATAACTGCATGCAGTATATGGCTGAAACTTGGGGTCAGAGAGCAGTTGATACAGCTGCTGATTCTTCCACAAGTCCGCAATTACACAGAGAAACAGTTCAGTATTTATACATAATTATTGGCAGTTTTCGTGACCAGAGCATATTCAGGAATTCAATTAGTAATAGAATCGTGAGCAATATCATTAATCAGGTTTTAACTTGCTGACCTCCCAGAACTCTTTGTCTCATTATTCATACCCTTATCTTGTCCTTTGATGGAACAGAAGAAGGCCGGTGACTCCTTCCTCCCTGACCTTATCTTGTTTTATTTACTCATACAGCCTTATTAACTCTTACAAGGGTCTGGCATTTTGAAATAGCTTTGGTCAGCCGTTCTTTATATTGTAACAAATAGTTGACCAATTTTCCCAGCATGCTACTGCTTAGTTCGTACAATTCCACACACCAAAGGTTGCTTCATTGTTCTGCTCAATGGGAACGTCTCGGAGTCATTCTGATGGAGACAGCCTCTCCTCCATCCCTGTCATTGCCTTTTGTATGCTGCAGCGATAGCTGAACTTGGTGCCACTGCGCAGGAGACTCCCAGCACGCTGGGACCCACAGCCTCCAGAGGACTGCCACCAAAGTTATCCCAGATAAGGAGGCCAGACAATCAGCAGCCTGTCTCCAGCACAACTGGCAATGAAGGGGAAGCATTCTTGGTATAGACTGGAAATCGCGTAGGGCTGGGAGTCTGAATGGGGAGGCATTTATAAAATACGTACAGGACGGTTCTTTGGCACAATATGTAGATAGCCCGACTAGAGAGGGGACTATACTGGACATAGTACTGGGGAATGAGCCCGGTCAGGTCTTCAAAGTTTCGGTAGGGGAACATGTGGCAAATAGTGACCACAATTCTGTTAGCTTTAGGATAGTGATAGAAAAGGATGAGTGGTGTCCCAAGGGTAAGGTGTTGGATTGGGGGAAGGCTAACTTTAGTGGGCTTAGGCAGAAATTGGCAGCTGTTGATTGGGAGAGGCTGTTTGAGGGTAAATCCACATCTGGCATGTGGGAGTCTTTTAAGGAACAGTTGTTAGGGCTGCAGGATAGGCATGTGCCTGTAAAAAAGAAGGATAGGAAGGGTAGGATTCGAGAACCGTGGATAACCAGGGAAATTGAGCGATTGGTCATAAAGAAAAGAGAGGCGTACATTAGGTCCAGGCAGCTAAAAATGGAGGGAGCTCTGGAGGAATACAAAGAAAGTAGGAAAGAACTCAAACGAGGAATTAGAAGGGCAAAAAGGGGTCGCGAAATGTCCTTGGCAGACAGGATTAAGGAGAATCCCAAGGCATTTTATTCATATGTTAGGAACAAAAGGGTTGTCAGGGAAAAAAATCGGACCTCTCAGGGACAAAAGTGGGGAATAATGCTTAGAGCCCAAAGAAGTAGAGGAGATCCTAAATGAATACATTGCGTCGGTATTCACAAAGGAGAGGGATGTGTTGACTGGGAGTGTCTCGGAGGGGAGTGTTGACCCGTTAGAGAAAATCTCCATTACAAGGGAGGAAGTGTTAGGTTTTTTAGGGAATATAAAGACTGACAAATCCCCAGGGCCTGATGGAATCTATCCAAGGCTGCTCAGGGAGACGAGAGATGAAATCGCTGGGCCTCTGACGCAAATCTTTGTCTCGTCACTGGACACAGGTGAGGTCCCAGAGGATTGGAGGATAGCTAATGTGGTCCCGTTATATAAGAAGGGTAGGAAGGATAACCCGGGTAATTATAGGCCGGTGAGCTTGACGTCCATGGTAGGGAAGTTGTTGGAGAGGATGTATGCGCATTTAGAAAGGAATAAACTCATTAACGATAGTCAGCATGGTTTTGTGAGAGGGAGGTCATGCCTCACTAACCTGGTGGAGTTTTTTGAAGAAGTGACTAGAATGGTTGACGAAGGAAGGGCCGTGGATGTTGTCTATATGGGCTTTCTTAGAGATAGGATGTATGCGCATTTAGAAAGGAATAAACTCATTAACGATAGTCAGCATGGTTTTGTGAGAGGGAGGTCATGCCTCACTAACCTGGTGGAGTTTTTTGAAGCAGTGACTAGAATGGTTGACGAGGGAAGGGCCGTGGATGTCGTCTATATGGACTTTAGTAAAGCGTTTGACAAAGTCCCTCATGGTAGGTTGGTGCAAAAGGTTGGATCTCATGGGATAAAGGGGGAGGTGGCTAGATGGGTGGAGAACTGGCTTGCTCACAGAGTGGTAGTGCAAGGGTCTTTTTCCGGCTGGATGCCTGTGACTAGTGGTGTTCCGCAGGGCTCTGTATTGGGATCTCTGCTGTTTGTGATTTATATAAACGATCTGGAAGAAGGTGTAACTGGGGTGATCAGTAAGTTTGTGGACGACACGAAAATGGCTGGACTTGCAGATAGTGAGGAACATTGTCAGAGGCTACAGAAGGGGATATAGATAGGCTGGAAATTTGGGCAAAGAAGTGGCAGATGGAGTTCAATCCTGATAAATGCGAAGTGATGCATTTTGGTAGAACTAACGTAGGGGGGAGCTATACGATAAATGGCAGAACCATAAAGGGTGTAGATACGCAGAGGGACCTGGGTGTGCAAGTCCACAGATCCTTGAAGGTGACGTCACAGGCGGAGAAGGTAGTGAATAAGGCATATGGCATGCTTGCCTTTATAGGATGGGGCATAGAGTATAAAAGTTGGGGTCTGATGTTGCAGTTGTATAGAACGTTGGTTCGGCCGCATTTGGAATACTGCGCCCAGTTCTGGTCGCCACACTACCAGAAGGACGTGGAGGCTTTAGAGAGAGTGCAGAGGAGGTTTACCAGGATGTTGCCTGGTATGGAAGGGCTTAGTTATGAGGAGATATTGGGTCAACTGGGGTTGTTCTCACTGGAAAGACGGAGGATGAGGGGTGACCTAATATAGGTGTATAAAATTATGAACGGCATAGATAGGGTGAACGGTGGGAAGCTTTTTCCCAGGTCGGTGGTTATGTTCACGAGGGGTCATAGGTTCAAGGTGATGGGGGGGAGGTTTAACATGGAAATCAGAAGGACGTATTTTACACAGAAGGTGGTGGGGGCCTGGAATGCGCTGCCGGGCAAGGTGGTGGAGGCAGACACACTGGGTCCGTTTAAGACTTACCTAGATAGCCACATGAACAGAGTGGGAATGGAGGGATACAAAAGAATGGTCTAGTTTGGACCAGGGAGCGGCGCGGGCTTGGAGGGCCGAAGGGCCTGTTCCTGTGCTGTATTGTTCTTTGTTCATCATGCCTCAACACCGGAAAAGAATCAAGGAAACTCCTCATTAATTACATGTGGGTCCCTTCCTTATTTGTGGAATTGGGAACCTTATATTTATTATGAACATAAACTCTAATAATTCTCCAGCTGCATTCATTCATTATTTTTGTGTTTTTTTGTGATGGATTTGTTTTGAATTGTTTAGCTGCTGTTATGGGAGGTTATGTTCATGTGGTTCTCTCTACTTGCCTTTATTTGGCAAGTCTCATTTGCCTTATGTGATCCTGGTGCTTATGAGAGAGAGCTACCAAGAGAATGTACTCGGGCCAGCAAGTTGTTATTGAGCTGGAGATATATTGCTATTGGAATCAGAGCATGTCTCATCTCCTAGGTGTCCAAATCCTCACAAGGACCAGTTTGCACAGCAGACTGGTGTGTCTCACCCTCCTTTTCATCAGACTGGGCTGTCTCCATCAATTCCTCCTCCAACAAGGCTTCCTCTCTCAGGAGAATGAGGTTGTGCAAAGCACAGCAAATGATGACCATAGGCATACTGGGGAGTGCCACATAATCTTAATGGGCATCATGGGGAGGCTAATGGTGTGCTCAGTTCTGCCACAGGTCAATGCTTGGCTGACATTATGCTTACACTCAGGCTCTGTCCGTGGATTCCTTATCAAGGGGTATGGGGAAAGTCTGAGAGTATGATGTTGAGAAAGATGATTAGCCATGATCATATTGAATTGCAGCATAGGCTTAAAGGGCCAAATGGCCTACTCCTGCTTATATTTTCCATGTTTCTAACAGGTAGAATTGTATAGATTACAAAAGCTTCCTTACTAGAATAAGATCTGGAAGAATAAAAAGATAAAAGCTTCCTTCAGTTCCATGATTATGTAAATCTTAGAGACTGGCATGTTTAATGATAGAATGACAAAGAATCCAAGAAGCAACCAGAAGAATGAAATTTTGCTTTTAAGGTAGTATGGCCCATAAATGTATGCAAGATACATTCCCTGCTCTAGCATTGTGAACTCACAGACTCCCAGCTATAATGGAGCTGTCAGAGAATCAGACTGCTGAAGACTGGTGGAATTTGAGGCTGCTATGCATCTCTCTTTTTATACCATCATTGATAACCATGCTGTCAAGCTCCATTATACCCCTTCCAAAACTCCACCACATGTCTATAACCATGTCCTCAAAAATCTGCGTCTGACAGGGCTTTGGTCACCCTTCTCCAAGTTTCTTTTTTGGATCCTTTTGCACTGATATCTGATTATGTCTCCATGAAATGCCCCAACATATTTTTCAACATTAAATGACATTATGTTTTGCATAGTGCTTAGTTAAAAATCTAATAGTCAAGGTTGAAAGATCTGTTTGTACAACGTTCAAATGGACAGCATCTAATATTTATATCATCATTTCCCATACAAACATCCCCTGAGAATGATGAGAAAAACAGTTGCAGATAGCAGTTCCATGTAATGACATCTGCAGATTCAGCACTAACATCACACTGTTCTCAATTTCAAGGAAACTTTGTGATTCTGCTACAGGGGGCAGATAGGAATGCTTACAGGCAATCTATTTGTTATGGTCTGTTTTGGAGCAGCTGTCTTGACCTTTTATGCACCACACTGCTTCCATTTCACATGTAGATGTACACTGTACATAAGGTGCATGTAGTTTTTTTCTTGCTAACCCTGTCTTGTTTTGCATCAAAATTGAATTATTTAATAATTTGAATTAAGCAATATGAAAGTGGAAGTTTAGTATTAAAAATAATTAGTAATTAGTATTAAGCAACTTTGAATTATATCTGGTGGCACAGTGGCACAGTGGTTAGCACTGCTGCCTCACAGCACCAGGGACCCAGGTTTGATTCCCGGTTTGGGTCAGTGTCTGTGGAATCTGCATGTTCTCCAAGTCTACAAGGTCTCTTAGGTCTACAAGTGTGGAGGCTGGGGACGAGCTTGGGGCTGGGACAAGGCTGGCAAAGAAGAAGAGCACTCTGGGGGAGGACGACCTCACTGGGCCTGGAGGTCTGGAGTGCTTATACTTCAATGCAAGGAGCGTAGCAGGTAAGACAGACGAACTTGGGGCCTTAATGCGCACGAGGAATTTGGATGTGGTTGCGGTGACAGAGACTTGGTTGAAAGAGAGACAGGACTGGCAGCTGAATATTCCAGGGTACAAGTGTTTTAGGCGAGACAGAGGGGCCAAAAGAGGTGGGGGAGTAGCGGTATTAGTTGGAGAGCATATTACAGCGGTGCAGAGGGAGGACAATTCAGAGGGGTCGTGTAATGAGTCACTCTGGGTGGAGCTTAGAAACAGGAAAGGCGCAGTCACTATGTTGGGGGTGTACTACAGGCCCCCCAACAGCCCAAGGGAAGTGGAAGAATGGATATGTCAGGAGATACTGGATAGGTGCAGGAAAAATAGGGTTGTTGTAGTGGGAGACTTCAATTTCCCTGGTATAGACTGGAAATCGCTGAGGGCAGGGACTCTGGATGGGGAGGAATTTGTAAAATGTGTACAGGAGGGTTCGTTGGAACAATATGTAGACAGCCCGACTAGAGAGGGGGCTATACTGGACCTGGTACTGGGGAATGAGCCCGGTCAGGTCTTCAAAGTTTTGGTAGGGGAACATGTGGCAAATAGTGACCACAATTCTGTTAGCTTTAGGATAGTGATGGAAAAGGATGAGTGGTGTCCCAAGGGTAAGGTGTTGGATTGGGGGAAGGCTAACTTTAGTGGGATCAGGCAGAAATTGGCAGCTCTTGATTGGGAGAGGCTGTTTGAGGGTAAATCCACATCTGGTATGTGGCAGTCTTTTAAGGAACAGTTGTTAGGGCTACAGGACAAGCATGTGCCTGTAAAAAAGGATAGGAAGGGTAGGATTAGAGAACCGTGGATAACCAGGGAAATTGAGGGACTGGTCAAAAAGAAAAGAGAGGCGTATGTTAGGTCCAAGCAGCTAAAAACAGATGGAGCTCTGGAGGAGTACAAAGACAGTAGGAAAGTACTCAAACGGGGAATTAGAAGAGCAAAAAGGGGTCACGAAATGTTCTTGGCAGACAGGATTAAGGAGAATCCCAAGGCATTTTATTCATACGTTAGGAACAAAAGGGTTGTCAGGGAAAAAATCGGACCTCTCAGGGACAAAAGTGGGGACTTATGCTTGGAGCCCAAAGAAGTAGGGGAGATCCTAAATGAATACTTTGCGTCGGTATTCACAAAGGAGAGGGATGTGTTGACTGGGAGTGCCTCGGAGGGGAGTGTTGAACCATTGGAGAAAATCTCCATTACAAAGGAGGAAGTGTTAGGTTTGTTAGAGAATATAAAGACTGACAAATCCCCAGGGCCTGATGGAATCTATCCAAGGCTGCTCAGGGAGACGAGAGGTGAAATCGTTGGGCCTCTGACGCAAATCTTTGTCTCGTCACTGGACGCAGGTGAGGTCCCAGAGGATTGGAGGATAGCTAATGTGGTCCCGTTATTTCAGAAGGGTAGGAAGGATAACCCGGGTAATTATAGGCCGGTGAGCTTGACGTCCGTGGTGGGGAAGTTGTTGGAGAAGATTCTTAGAGATAGGATGTATGCTCATTTAGAAAGGAATAAACTCATTAACGATAGTCAGCATGGTTTTGTGAGAGGGAGGTCATGCCTCACTAACCTGGTGGTGTTTTTTGAAGAAGTGACCAGAATGGTTGACGAAGGAAGGGCCGTGGATGTTGTCTATATGGACTTTAGTAAAGCGTTTGACAAAGTCCCTCATGGTAGGCTAGTGAAAAAGGTTGGATCCCATGGGATAAAGGGGGAGGTGGCTAGATGGGTGGAGAACTGGCTTGGTCATAGAAGACAGAGGGTGGTAGTGGAAGGGTCTTTTTCCGGCTGGAGGCCTGTGACTAGTGGTGTTCCGCAGGGCTCTGTATTGGGACCTCTGCTGTTTGTGATTTATATCAATGATCTGGAAGAAGGAGTAACTGGGGTGATCAGTAAGTTTGCGGACGACGCAAAACTGGCAGGACTTGCAGATAGTGAGGAACATTGTCAGAGGCTACAGAAGGATATAGATAGGCTGGAAATTTGGGCAAAGAAATGGCAGATGGAGTTCAATCCTGATAAATGCGAAGTGATGCATTTTGGTGGGAATAATGTAGGGAGGAGCTACACGATAAATGGAAGAACCATAAAGGGTGTAGAGACGCAGAGGGACCTGGGTGTGCAAGTCCACAGATCTTTGAAGGAGACGTCACAGGTGGAGAAGGTGGTGAAGAAGGCATATGGCATGCTTGCCTTTATAGGACGGGGCATAGAGTATAAAAGTTGGGGTCTGATGTTGCAGATGTATAGAACGTTGGTTCGGCCGCATTTGGAATACTGCGTCCAGTTCTGGTCGCCACACTACCAGAAGGACGTGGAGGCTTTGGAGAGAGTACAGAGGAGGTTTACCAGGATGTTGCCTGGTATGGAGGGGCTTGGTTATGAGGAGAGATTGGGGAAACGGGTTGTTCTCCTTGGAAAGA
This sequence comes from Mustelus asterias, assembly GCF_964213995.1. Classification (NCBI taxonomy): domain Eukaryota; kingdom Metazoa; phylum Chordata; class Chondrichthyes; order Carcharhiniformes; family Triakidae; genus Mustelus; species Mustelus asterias. Next base: position 35,690,403 of record NC_135816.1, read on the forward strand.
CGGAGGTGAGGGGCGACTTAATAGAGGTGTATAAAATTATGAAAGGCATAGATAGGGTGAACGGTGGGAAGCTTTTCCCCGGGTCGGTGGTGACGTTCACGAGGGGTCATAGGTTCAAGGTGAAGGGGGGGAGGTTTAACACAGATATCAGAAGGACATATTTTACACAGAGGGTCGCGGGGGCCTGGAATGTGTTGCCGGGCAAGGTGGTGGAGGCGGACACACTGGGAACGTTTAAGACTTATCTAGACAGCTATATGAACGGAGTGGGAATGGAGGGATACAAAAGAGTGGTCTAGTTTGGACCAGGGAGCGGCGCGGGCTAATTGGTCCTTGTTTCTCGTTTCAAGGCTTCATTCTATGATCATCTTGCTGGTGCCAGTACAGAGCGAGACTGCGGATAGTTGGGAACCTGTCTCGGGGGCAGGGAATTCAGATGGTATTTCGTAAAGCAGAAGTGGAAATGAATAGGGTTGGGAAGCATTTTCTGATCAGGGCCAGTGTGATCTCCTGGACTCGTTTCGATCGCCACAGGGGGTTGGAGAGGAATTTCCCAGATTTCTTTTTCCCCATATTGGCCCTGGGGTTTTCACTCTGGGTTTTCGCCTCTCCCTGGAGATCACATGGTCTGGAATGGGGGGGTGGGGGTGAGTTAATGGGTTGTGATGAACAAAGCATCGTAGCTGTGAGGGACAGCTCGGTGGATAGGATATTAGGATGTAGATAGGCTGGAAAATTGGGCGGGGATCCTGGATTCAGGATTCAATCCTGGACCGGGGAGCGGCGCGGGCCTGGAGGGCCGAAGGGCCTGTTCCTGTGCTGTATTGTTCTTTGTTCTCCCCATGTCTGCGTGGGTTTCCTTTGGGTGCTTTGGTTTCCTCCCACAGTCCGAAAGACGTGCTGGATTGGTGCATTGGCCATGCAAAAATTCTCCTTCAGTGTACCCGAACAGGCGCTGGAGTGTAGCGACTAAGGGATTTTCACAGTAACTTCATTGCAGTATTAACTTCATTGCAGTATTAATATAAGCCTACTTGTGACAATAATAAATAAACTTTAAAAATCTATCTTACTGATCTGATGAGTGAAATCTTCTTTCACTGTATAAATCATACACATCTTTCTTTATACCAAATAATTTTATTGCCACTTGAAGATAAGTACAGTGAATGCAACATGATGCAGCTTCTAAAACAAAACATGTTCTAAGAAAAGAGACCAAGCGATTAAGCTGTACTTTTGATACAGTGAACTACACGGAAGGCACATAAACCACTGTGGCAAGATCGCAAAATAACTCTGGATATCACAACCCACTGGTCTCAGTGGGCATCCTGTGAATTTTAAGTTAGTAGTAAGAGCTTGAAAAATTTTGAAAAGCATAGATATCCCCCAAAACATAATATCCATTCTGAAAACCCATTCTTTAAAAAGCCAAACCTTGCTCTAGATTGAACACACATCTTTTGTTTGGTTCAAAGCGACAGGCAAAATGATATAGACCATGAAAGCTTCCTTTTGTTCTCCCAGATTTTTACTTTCCTCCTTATTTTTATCCTGTTTCTTACTAGCAGCCCAAAGCTCAGTGTCCCCTTAAAAAGTTAAATATGTAAGATGAATAAATTAGCAAAAGGTTTGTCCCAAACAGAATGGATAGCACTTTGTTCAACTGTCAAACTAATACAAGTAAGTTCAGCCTTTTTATTCTGTTCATAGACAACCTTTGGTGCTACTTTCTTATTGTGTCTTGGGAAATTAAAAACACTATATAAATGCAAATCGTGTTTTGTTGCTTTTGAACTTCCAGGCTTCAAAGATGGTTTGAAATTGTTGCATTTATGTGGAACTGGCTAAGTTGTGTGTTTATTTTTAGCAACCAGTAACATCTCCAGCTGGGATGCTGAGGATAGGGATGTCAGATTACTGAAATCATACTTTGCTGCTGCCACAGCATTCTGTTCAACATGGTAAAAACGCTGGTGTGAGGAGGGTTAGAAACATCCTACACTTTCTGGCTGATTGTCATTTTAAAAATGTTGTAAAAACATTTCTATTTAAACTAGTAACATATTCTTTAAAATCCAATTCTTATTTTGCATTATAGAGGGCATTCACTTTTATGTAAACAAATATCTCATGCAAATATCACAAAGTAATATATATTTTGAAAAAATAAAAAGTCATGTTTCCCATATCAGTGATTAAGATTTAAAAATAATTATATGGACAGTGGTGAGCTTTATCCCAGTATAAAAATTTGGCCATACGATGTCACCATTGTTAAGCCCCTCGTACCTCTGCTATGCATTATCATAATTCTACAACCTAAGCATCTGATTGCAACACTTCAGGTGGGAGAAATGCTTTTTATGAGACTAGCTGTATGAAGAGCTTAATTTCTTGTCGATGCTGGAAACAGCTTGAAAAGAAATGGCATGGTACACTTTGCAATGTAAAAGCTTTGTATCATCACACTGCCTACATCACATGGATTACATTTGCAACATCCTTCTAGAATTAATATCTACATTATATACATGCCAAGATATAGTACAGATAAAATAAACCCTAACTTGGGAAACCAAGGAGTATTTGAATTAAAAACAAAATCTTTAAGAAATAATTACAGGCTCTGGTTCGATAAATTAACAACGAATCAACATTACAGGACAATAAAAGCTAGGGTTGAAATTAATCATCTATCTCCAGTTCACAGATCTCTCCTCATTGCATCTCTGCAATAAAAATAAAACATCAAAAACTAAATTCTTGTTGAAGTCTTCGTAAATTGCCATGGATACCATGTAGTGCTCTGCAATAATATCGTGCACCTTTGGCTATAGAAACTCGACATAATTTTCTGGAATGAGTCCAGTTTTCCCATCCAGTGTTCCTTCAAGCCAACCAGGTTCCCGAGATGAATGAACTGAAAAAGACACAACAGTTAATCATGAGAGTACAAGTAATCTTTTAGGTCAGACCCATTTGTGAATACTGTCTATTTTCTGCCAGCCAGCCAATCTTCTATCCATGTTAATATGTTACCCACTAAATGATGACTTTTTATTTTCCACAAAAACCTTTGATGTGGCACCTTTTTCAAATGCCTTCTGGAAATCCAGGTATCGTACGTCTACAGGTTCCCCTTCATCCACAGCACATGTTGCTCCTTCAAAGAACTCTAATAAATTTGTTAAACACTATTTCCCTTTCACAAAACCATGCTGACTCTTCCTGATTACCTTGATTTTTTACAAGTGCCCACCTTTAACCTCCTTAATGGTTGATTATAGCACCTTCCCCACAAGACGTCAAGCTATGGCCTATAGATTTCTGCCTTTGTCCTTTTTTGAATAGAGGAGTCACATTTGCTACTTTACAATGATGGAATCTTTCCAGAATCTAGTGAATTTTGGAACATTAACACCAATGCCTCTACTACCTAATTAGTCACCTCTTTTATAACTCCAGTTGAAGTCCATCAGGACCTGGAGACTTGTCAGCCCGTAGCTCCATCAGTTTGCTCAGTACCGCTTTTCTAGTGATTGTAACTTCACTAAGTTCCTCTCTCCTTTTCACATCCTGATTTACAACTATTACTGGAATGTTCCTTGTAGCTTCTATAGTGAAGACAGAAGCAAAATATTTGCTCATTTCATTTGCCATTTCTTTATTACCTACTATTAACTCCCTATTGTCATGCGCTAGAGGACAAACACTCACTTTACTTATTCTTCCTTTTTAAATATCCTTGAAACTCTTAATATCCATTTTTACATTTCTAGCTAGCATCTTCCCATTCTCTAATTTCTTTTTCCTGATCAACCTTTTAGTCATTCAGTGGAACCTATCAATTTTGAAGGGGTAGTCAGGAAGGGGCAAGTATTGTGATTGCCCAAATGTAAAAGTGGTTTTAAGTATAATTTCATAAAACTTCATAATCTATTGCACAAGGTTGACCAATTATGCCCAGGTTATGTTGATTTAAAATCCAATGTAGTATTCTGCTAAAGTGCACCTGTACTCTTTTAAATCTAAGTAAGTAGTCTCACAACATCAGGTTAAAGTCCAACAAGTTTATTTGGTAGCACGAGCTTTCGGAGCACTGTCCCTTCATCAGGTGAGTGCAGGATTTGTTTCACAAACAGGGCATATATAGACACAAACTCAATTACAAGATAATGGTTGGAATGCAAGTCTTAACAGGTAATCAAGTCTTTTAAATCTAAACTCTAAATGCTGTTCAACAAGTTGATTTCATATAGAAGTTTGTTTAAACAATCTCACCCTTCAATTCAACAGAATTTTCTTCACACTTACCATTCTCAAACATGGTTCCAGCACTGAAGGATAATTCTGAATCATGTTCTGCTTTACATGCATACAAGGCTCGAGCTTTGCGACCTTGGGTACTGTAAAAAAAATCATATGAATTGTGGTCAGGTACTTAAGCAGGTCAGAACAACTCTGTATATTGCTCACTGATACTCAGTTTGAGGTCTGCCTAACTCCTAAACTCATTATACCCTTGGTCAAAACATGGACAAAAGAGATGCACTTAAGAGAGGTGATGGTGACTGCTTCTGACATCAGGAACAAGTCTGGCATCAAAGAGCCCTGGCAAAATTGAAGATGATAGGATCAGAGGGAAACATTCCACTGTTTGGAGTCATTACTAGCACAAAGGAAGACGTTGTGGTTGTTGGAGGCCAATCATCTCAGTCCTAGGAATTTGCTGCAGGAGTTCCTCAGGGAAGAGTCCAATGCCCAACCATCTTCAGCTGCTTCATCAACGACCTTCCTGCATCATTAGGTCAGAAGTGGGATGTTCACTGAAGATTGCCAGAACCATTCGCGATTACTCATATACTGAAGCAGTCCATGTCCATATGCAGCAAGACCTGGACAACATTCAGGGTGAGGCTAATAAGTGGCAAGTAACATTCATGCCACAAGTTCAAGGCAGTGATTATCTCCAACAAGAAAGAATCTCACCATCTGCCCTTGACATTCATGATATATGATGTGGAGATGCCGGCGTTGGACTGGGGTAAACACAGTAAGAAGTCTAACAACACCAGGTTAAAGTCCAACAGGTTTATTTAGTAGCAAACGCCACGAGCTTTCGGAGCGCTGCTCCTTCGTCAGGTGGAGTGGGAGATCTGCTCACAAACAGGCCATACAGAGACACAAACTCAATTTACAGAATAATGATTGGAATGCGAGTCTTTACAGCTAATCAAGTCTTAAAGGTACAGACAATGTGAGTGGAGAGAGCATTAAGCACAGGTTAAAGAGATGTGTATTGTCTCCAGACAGGACAGCTCGTGAGATTTTGCAAGTTCAGGCAAGTTGTGGGGATTACAGATAGTGTGACATGAACCCAAGATCCCGGTTGAGACCGTCCTCATGTGTGCGGAACCTGGCTATTAGTCTCTGCTCAGCGACTCTGCGCTGTCGTGTGTCATGAAGGCCGCCTTGGAGAACGCTTACCCGAAGATCAGAGGCCAAATGCCCGTGACCGCTGAAGTGCTCCCCAACAGGAAGAGAACACTCTTGCCTGGTGATTGTTGAGCGGTGTTCATTCATCCGTTGTCATAGCGTCTGCATGGTTTCCCCAATGTACCATGCCTCTGGACATCCTTTCCTGCAGCGTATCAGGTAGACAATGTTGGCCGAGTTGCAAGAGTATGTACCGTGTACCTGGTGGATGGTGTTCTCACGTGAGATGATGGCATCCGTGTCGATGATCCGGCACGTCTTGCAGAGGTTGCTGTGGCAGGGTTGTGTGGTGTCGCGGTCACTGTTCTCCTGAAGGCTGGGTAGCTTGCTGCGGACAATGGTCTGTTTGAGGTTGTGCGGTTGTTTGAAGGCAAGAAGTGGGGGTGTGGGGATGGCCTTGGCGAAATGTTAATCTTCATCAATGACATGTTGAAGGCTCCGGAGGAGATGCCGTAGCTTCTCCGCTCCGGGGAAGTACTGGACAATGAAGGGTACTTTGTCCACCATGTCCCGTGTTTGCCTTGTGAGCAGGTCGGTGCGGTTTTTCGCTGTGGCGCGTCGGAACTGTCGATCGATGAGTCGAGCCCCATATCCTGTTCTTATAAGGGCATCTTTCAGCGTCTGGAGGTGTCTGTTGTGATCCTCCTCATCTGAGCAGATCCTGTGTATACGGAGGGCTTGTCCGCAGGGGATGGCTTCTTTAACGTGTTTAGGGTGGAAGCTGGAGAAGTGGAGCATCGTGAGGTTATCCGTGGGCTTGCGATACAGTGAGGTGCTGAGGTGACCGTCCTTAATGGAAATGTGCGTGTCCAAGAACGCAACCGATTCCAGAGAGTAGTCCATGGTGAGTCTGATGGTGGGATGGAACTTGTTGATGCCATCATATAGTTGTTTCAGTGATTGTTCACCATGAGTCCAAAGGAAGAAAATGTCATCGATGTATCTAGTGTATAGCATCAGTTGAAGGTCCTGTGCGGTGAAGAAGTCTTGTTTGAACCTGTGCATGAAGATGTTGGCATATTGAGGTGCGAATTTGGTCCCCATGGCTGTTCCGTGTGTCTGGATGAAGAACTGGTTGTTGAAGGTGAAGACATTGTGGTCCAGGATGAAGCGGATGAGTTGTAAAATTGCATCTGGAAACTGGCAGTTGTCGGCGTTGAGTACTGAGGCAGTTGCAGCAATGCCATCATCGTGGGGGATGCTGGTGTAGAGTGTCGATACATCCATTGTGACGAGGAGTGCTCCTGGTTCAACTGCTCCATGTGTGCTGAGTTTCTGTAGGAAGTCTGTAGTGTCGCGACAAAAGCTGGGGGTTCTTTGTACAATGGGTTTCAAGATGCCCTCGACATAGCTGGAGAGGTTCTCGCACAGGGTCCCATTGCCCGATACGATGGGACGGCCGGGTGTGTTTGCCTTGTGTATTTTCGGGAGGCAGTAGAGATCTCCAACGCAGGGAGTACGTGGGATGAGAGCACGGAGGGTGTTCTGAAGGTCCAGATCAAAGGTCTTGATCAGAATGTTGAGTTGACGGATGTGTTCTTTGGTCGGATCTGCGGGTAACTGTCTGTAGTGTTCCTCGTTGTTCAGTTGTTGGTATACTTCTTTGCAGTAATCTGTTCTGTTCAGTATGACGTTGGCCCCTCCTTTGTCTGCTGGTTTGATGACAATGTTGCGGTTAGTCTTGAGAGCGCGGATGGCGTTGCGTTGTTCTTGGGTGATGTTCGGGGCTGTCTTGTGAGTGCGGCTGATGAATTTGGTGTCGACACACCTCCTGATGGCTTGGACATACATGTTAAGTCGAGGGCAGCGGCCTTCCGGAGGAGTCCAATTCGACTCTTTCCTCTTCGGATGCACTGCGGATCTCTCTGTCGGCTGTTCCGGTTCATTGGCTGTCTCATTGTGTTCGCTGATGGCCTCTTGGGGGTTTGTGGAAGAACTCCCGCAGCCTCATTCGCCTGATTAATTCTTCTGTGTACACATGTTACACATGATGAATTCCTCTCACTAGCTGTCCTGTCTGGAGACAATATACATCTCTTTAACCTGTGCTTAATGCTCTCTCCACTCACATTGTCTGTACCTTTAAGACTTGATTAGCTGTAAAGACTCGCATTCCAATCATTATTCTGTAAATTGAGTTTGTGTCTCTGTATGGCCTGTTTGTGAGCAGATCTCCCACTCCACCTGACGAAGGAGCAGCGCTCCGAAAGCTAGTGGCGTTTGCTACCAAATAAACCTGTTGGACTTTAACCTGGTGTTGTTGGACTATTCATGATATATACCAAATGTGTTTGGCATGATAGATGTAAGGGGTGTAACCATGCTTTGAAGAAATGTATTTTAATTATGTTTCTCTGCAGGATATTTCGAGCAGTCCTGGGCATTTTGTCAAAGCTGTTTTGTCTGCAGCCAGTATCCTCTATTGTTACTGAATTGACATCATGTTTGTTTTAATCGGAACTAATGCAGTGTTCTGTTATTTTAATTGTCCCCTGCGACTGCAGAGTAGAGCTTAATTTAGATAATTGACAGGTCAAGCCATATGGCTAGGGACATTTCATAGAGAATTCCAGCTTAGTTTTCAGATGTTGTTTTGGAAACTGCAGAGAGAGACTTATCTTTCCTGCCCCTGAAGTCTGAAGACTGGAGCTGCTAGGTTTACTTCTCTGGTTTGCTGTCTTGAGGATGTATTCTTCTCTGAAAACGGCTGTTTGGATTTCTGTCTATAGGTGTTAAAAGCTGGAAATCAAGTATCATGTGAGCATACTTGTTTTAATGCTAACTAATGCTGAAGAAGGGTGTATGCTTATGGGATATTGCATTTAAATGGGAACAACAGAGATAGCTAGCTGTTAAGAGTTATACTGCGTCATGTTTAAGTCTTGTAATTGGTAAAAGTTATGCTAATTTTTTTGTTATATTCTAACTGCGTTCTTAAATAAATTTTGTTTGATAAAAGTTTCCTAGTGGGTTGCTTGAATCATATCTGGAGTGAAACACCTGTCCATGTGCATCCAAGCCAAGTATGAAAACTTGAGCCCTGATATATACACATGTTAACAAAACTGTAAAACCTTTTTTGGAGGAGGATTGGATTTCTCCTCATACACAGAAGAAATTAACAATTTAAAAGAAAAAGTACCACACCTGAGAGGGGAGGAGTCGCTGGAGGTTGAGGAAACAGGTACTGGACTTGAAGGTGCTGAAACCATGGGCCACGAGGGTGATATTGGTGAGCTGGGACTGGGAGGGAGAGGGCTAGAAATTCAATAAGCAGTGTTAAAAACTGAATAAAAATTAAAATGAAAATGACAACAAATAGAGGATATAATTGTAGGATTAGCTCGAAAGTTTAGGGTTGGCATGCGGGTTTATTTGTGAACTTTAAAACATTTTGGCAACAGTTTTCAACATGGTTGGAAACAAGACTTTTTTCACCAGTGCACTGAATTCCAAATAAACAGGAACACATCACACACACAATTAAAATTGTATTCATTCACATTTTAGTAGAAAATATTTCAAGAAAATATTGCAAAGACCTACTGCTTTAAATTTCAATATCCATTTTACTCTTACCACTTAGCACAAAGTGGAAGAATTGGGAAAATCTGATTTGGGATCTTCCTTATATAGCTGCACAATTTCTTGTCCACCAGTTTGTGATCAGCACCATTGACAACAATGCAATATCAATGTTGAATATCTCTTTGCCAACTGCTGACTCAAATACTGATTATTCCCAAGGGTGCAATAAGGCAATCCAAAGTTAGATTTCTCCCATCAGACAAAAAAAATACTAACTTCATTTGGGGAAAGGGAGATTGCAACAATGAAGGAGCAGAATGAGAAAAAGACAATTTCCACTGGCAGCACTAACTTTAGTAACTGTGCATAACCAGTAACTTCTCTGAATCCATACTGGTTTCTCTTCAGCCTTGTGTCCTGGCAATCTATTCAGGAAAAATGCTAGCCAAATGACTTCCCTAGCATCCTAAACAGGCCACAACAGCCAAAACATGACATGATCACTGGCAAAATTGAGGATCATATAGGATTAACAAGAGAATGAAAATGAAGCTGAAGAAAATATAACAAGCATTAAAAATAGAAGGGAACATAGGAGAAATACAGGAACAGGAGTAAGGCATTCGGTTCCTGATCTGCCATTCAGTGGTATCATGGCTGATCTGTGACCTAACTCCATATCAATATACAGGGCCTTTGCTCCATATCTCTACAGATCTTTGGATATTCAAATTCCATGAGTTCCAAACTTCCACTACCCTTTACATGTAGAAATATTTCCTTATTTCACTCTTGAAAGGTCTAGCTCTAATTTTTAGATTTTGTCCCCAATTCTAGACTTCCCAACATGCAGAAATAATTTATCTTTAGCTACCCTATCAGTTCCTCTTAATAACTTGAAAACTTTGATCAAATCACCCCTCAATCTTCTAAATTTCACGGAACATAATCTTAATCTCTCGCCATAATTAAACCCTTGGATCCTGATATCATTCTGGTAAACCTATGCTGCACTCCCTCCAAGGCCAATATATTTTTCCTAAGGTGTGGTGCCCCGAACTGCTCACTGAACTCCCAGTAAGTGTAACCAAAAAAGAAAACCCTAATTCGAACTGCCATTGAAGTAAAGACAAATGGGGATGAACCGAGGAATTCAAAGAGCTTTTCCATGCCATCCACACACTAAGAATGGAAAGTGTCTTTGTTCTGCAAACTGACAGTAATAATTCCATTACACAAAAAGGAGGTGAGGACAGAGTGAAGGAATTCCAGTGACGTTAGTCTGTCTAACGGGCCAGAGCTGACATTTGTTAAAGTGCTCCTCAGTAGGACGTACGATTACAAAGATGAGATGAGGATGTGGTGACCTGCCCAGATGTTTAAAATGGGGGCAAATAATCAAAAGATACATGGCAAACACCAACGCTCTGTGCTTTTGAACTATGTGTATGACTTGGGACAGAGGTACTGCTGTTGGGAAAGAGAAACCTGAAAAATCAGATTAACTTGACCAATTACCAGACTACAAAGACAATTTATATTAGGGAACAAATCATTATTGATAATTGAATGAAAAATGTCAGAATGGTTCAAAGTGAAGAAGGATTTGTGTCAGGGTTCTTATCATTCATTTTCTTTAATATAGTCAGGTGACAAATAATGAGTGATGCATTAGGGAAAAAGGTCATGAATTACTGACCAAAAGCCTTAAAGGAAAATGAGGCAGTTCTTGGCCTGAAATATTATCTCTGTTTCTCTCTTCACAGATGCTGCCAATCCGGCTGAGTAATTCCAGCATTTTCTGTTTTTATTATAAGGGAAGGTTAGGACATAGTAAGCCGCCTTAAAATTGTGAAGGATGTTTATATTCTCATTGGTTGCCATTCTCATAACAAACGAGGAGCTGATCAATGAAGAAAAGTAGCTCAATGGCAGCTTTCCAAAGATGGAAATCATAGATTGCATAAAGAAGAGCACAGATGAATGGACAAAGAATCAAGTGAAAAGTGTTAAGGTATTCTGAGATTGGATCTACAGGCATTTAGAGACGCAAGGACTGATTAGGGACAGTCAGTATGGGTTTGTGAGTGGAAAATCACATCTCATGAATTTGATTGAGTTTTTTTGAAGGGTTAACCAAGAAGGTAAATGGGGGCAGTGCAGTCAACGTTGTCTAATGGACTTTAGCAAGGTCTTTGACAAAGTACCGCATGGTAGGTTGTTGCATAAGGTTAAATCTCATGGGATCCAGGGTGAGGTAGCCAATTGGATACAAAATTGGCTTGATGACAGAAGACAGAGGGTGGTTGTAGAGGTTTGTTGGAGGCCTGTGACCAGTGGTGTGCCTCAGCGATCGGTGCTGGGTCCACTGTTATTTGTCATTTATATTAATGATTTGGATGAAAATTTAGGAGGCATGGTTAGTAAGTTTGCAGATGACATCAAAATTGGTGGCATAGTGGACAGGGAAGTAGGTTATCTAGGATTACAACGGGATCTTGATCAATTGGGCCAGTGGGCTGATGAATGGCAGATGGAGTTTAATTTAGATAAATGTAAGGTGATTCATTTTGGTAGATCGAACAAGGGCAAGACTTACTCAGTTAATGGTAGAGCGTTGGGGAGATTTATGGAACAGAGAGGTCTAGGGGTACAGATTCATAGCTCCTTGAAAGTGGAGTTACAGGTGGACAGAGTGGTGAAGAAGGCATTCGCATGCTTGGTTTCATTGGTCACAACATTGAATACAGGAGTTGGGACATTTTGTTGAAGTTGTACAAGACATTGGTAAGGCCACACTTGGAATACTGTGTACAGTTCTGGTCACCCTATTACAAAAAGGATATTTTTTAAATAGAGAAAGTGCAGAAAAGATTTACTAGGAGGCTACCGGGTCTTGATAGACAGGGACATTTTTCCCTGGTGCATAGGAGGCTTAAAAACCTGGTGGTGTTTTTTGAAGAAGTGACCAAAATGGTTGACGAAGGAAGGGCAGTGGATGTTGTCTATATGGACTTTAGTAAAGCGTTTGACAAAGTCCCATGGGATAAAGGGGGAGGTGGCTAGATGGGTGGAGAACTGGCTTGGTCATAGAAGACAGAGGGTGGTAGTGGAAGGGTCTTTTTCCGGCTGGAGGCCTGTGACTAGTGGTGTACCGCAGGGCTCTGTATTGGGACCTCTGCTGTTTGTGATTTATATAAATGATCTGGAAGAAGGAGTAACTGGGGTGATCAGTAAGTTTGCGGACGACACAAAACTGGCAGGACTTGCAGATAGTGAGGAACATTGTCAGAGGCTACAGAAGGATATAGATAGGCTGGAAATTTGGGCAAGGAAATGGCAGATGGAGTTCAATCCTGATAAATGCGAAGTGATGCATTTTGGTGGGAATAATGTAGGGAGGAGCTACACGATAAATGGAAGAACCATAAAGGGTGTAGAGACGCAGAGGGACCTGGGTGTGCAAGTCCACAGATCTTTGAAGGTGACGTCACAGGTGGAGAAGGTGGTGAAGAAGGCATATGGCATGCTTGCCTTTATAGGACGGGGCATAGAGTATAAGAGTTGGGGTCTGATGTTGCAGATGTATAGAACGTTGGTTCGGCCGCATTTGGAATACTGCGTCCAGTTCTGGTCGCCACACTACCAGAAAGACGTGGGGGCTTTGGAGAGAGTACAGAGGAGGTTTACCAGGATGTTGCCTGGTATGGAGGGGCTTGGTTATGAGGAGAGATTGGGGAAACTGGGGTTGTTCTCCTTGGAAAGACGGAGGATGAGGGGAGACTTAATAGAGGTGTATAAAATTATGAAAGGCATAGATAGGGTGAACGGTGGGAAGCTTTTCCCCGGGTCGGTGGTGACGTTCACGAGGGGTCATAGGTTCAAGGTGAAGGGGGGGAGGTTTAACACAGATATCAGAAGGACATATTTCACACAGAGGGTCGTGGGGGCCTGGAATGTGTTGCCGGGCAAGGTGGTGGAGGCGGACACACTGGGAACGTTTAAGACTTATCTAGACAGCTATATGAACGGAGTGGGAATGGAGGGATACAAAAGAGTGGTCTAGTCTGGACCAGGGAGCGGCGCGGGCTAATTGTTCCTTGTTTCTCGTTTCAAGGCTTCATTCTATGATCATCTTGCTGGTGCCAGTACAGAGCGAGACTGCGGATAGTTGGGAACCTGTCTCGGGGGCAGGGAATTCATATGGTGTTCGTGGAAGTGGAAATGACTAGGGTTGGGAAGCATTTCCCGATCAGGGCCATTGTGATCTCCTGGACTCGTTTCGATCGCCTCAGGGGGTTGGAGAGAAATTTCCCAGATTTTTTTCCCCATATTGGCCCTGGGGTTTTTCACTCTGGGTTTTCGCCTCTCCCTGGAGATCACATGGTCTGGAATGGGGGGGTGGGGGTGAGTTAATAGGTTGTAATGAACAAAGCATCGTAGCTGTGAGGGACAGCTCGGTGGATAGGATTTTGGTATGTAGATAGGCTGGAAAATTGGGCGGGGATCCTGGATTCAGGATTCAATCCTGGACCGGGGAGCGGCGCGGGCTTGGAGGGCCGAAGGGCCTGTTCCTGTGCCGTATTGTTCTTTGTTCTTTGTTTGTTCTTAAGGGTGATCTTATAGAGGTCTATAAAATAATGAGGGGCATAGATAAGATAGATATTTAACATATTTTCCCAAAGGTCGGGGAATCTAAAACTAGAAGGCATAGGTTTAAGGTGAGAGGGGAGAGATACAAAAGGGTCCAGAGAGGCAATGTTTTCACGCAGAGGGTGGTGAGTGTCTGGAATGAACTGCCAAAGGTAGTAGTAAGAGGCAGGTACAAGTTTGTCTTTTAAAAAGCATTTAGACAGTTACATGGGTAAGATTAGTATAGAATCATAGAATCATAGAAACCCTACAGTGCAGAAGGAGGCCATTCGGCCCATCGAGTCTGCACCGACCACAATCCCACCCAGGCCCCACCCCCACATATTTTACCCGCTAATCCCTCTAACCTACGCATCCCAGGACTCTAAGGGGCAATTTTTTTAACCTAGCCAATCTTCCAGCCAAGTATAGAAGGACATGGGCCAAACGAGGGCAATTGAGACTAGCTTAATGGTAAAAACTGGGTGGCATGAACAAGTTGGGCCAAAACTTGCTGTTGTAAACCTCACTGATTCTATGTGGATGGCCTAATGTACCTTGGAAGTTGTATGGGCTGAGATAACAAGATAAAGAGAAACATTGCTTTTGATGGACAATGAAACCAAGGTGACGGATGAAAGACATTGTAAAAAAAAAAAGAGAACGTATGAGACTGGGGGCGAAATCTTACCAAAAAATGGTAGTGTTGGTTCCACCCAAGCACCACCCTTGCCACAACTAATCACCATCTTAAATGTCCACACGCCCACCTATGCTGTTCCTATCTGTGTCATTGCAAGACAAACTAGAGAACAACAACCGCGAGTGGGCGCAACCAGCTGGAGTCGTGCCCAAACTGCGAACCATCACATGCTTTGAGGAGCGGGCCCTTGAGCTGGCTGGGGAGGAGGAAGAGCATGCCTCCGCTGCTGGGGAAATGGGGGCAGCAAAGAAACATGTGATTCCTCAACACAAATGCTGTCATTTTTCAAGTCTCAAGTGAGCAATCAATGTTCCCTTGTATCTCCTGTATTCATAGAATCCCTACAGTGCCGAAGGAGGCCATTCAGCCCATTGAGCCTGCACCAACAACAATCCCACCCAGGCCCTATCCCCGTAACCCCATGTATTTACCCTGCTCATCCCCCTGACACTAAGGAACAATTTAACATGGCCAATCAACCTAACCTGCACATATTTGGACTATGGGAGGAAACCGGAGCACCCGGAGGGAACCCACGCAGACACGGGGAGAATGTGCAATCTCCACACAGACAGTGACCCGAGCCAAAATTGAACCCGGGTCACTGGTACTGTAAGGCAGCAGTGCTAACCACTGTGCCACCATGCTCATACCATGTACCATCTCTTCCAGGCCAACCAGCAGAACAGGCCAGACAATCCTCATGGCCCCTGGAACCACCGGGCTCCAGCAGTGCAGAGGGGGATTTCTCCAAGCCCACCGTGGAAGATGCGACACAGCTGTCACCCACACTGGCACAGCACAGATATTCACACCTCAGTTGGTACAATAAATAGACAGGCTTCTGGGTCACTCACTGGTGAGCATCTCACAGTTGATGATCCCAGCAGTCGGAGGCAGAGATGTCCCAGGGAACTGGCAGTCGGAGGGATGCCAGAGCCCAGGACTCTGCTGAGCCCCTTGCCAATGATATGCCCTGAGCCTGGTCATCCCACAGTTGCTGGAGCTGCAAAGGCAGAGTCGAGAGTATCAGGAAGGGATGGCAGCCTCCCTCCTTGGACTGCAAGGCCAATTGGAGGAGTCCCATTGCCCTCTATCCGAAGAGATGATCCGAAGAGATCCGAAGAGACTGCGAGGTTGGTGTCCGCAATGGAGACCCTGTTGCAGGATGTGCTCTCCATGGCAGGAGATGTCTGTACCATGGGGGTGCAGGGCTTTGACTGCATGGTGCAGGCACTGGTGGGAATCTAGAATTGTCTGCATCAGAGGATGGTAGGGCTTCTGGATCTCACTCCAGCTGCCCTCACCAGCCCCCCCCATCCCATGGAGCAGCACAGGATCCCCAGGAACCCGAAGGCAAGAGAATCAGCAGGAGTACATCCGGGGGCCCTCCAACCAGGGGACCCTGGGCTTATCCGGCCCATGTGATACCCTCCCTCTCTGTGAGCAACATGCCACCAGCCCCTGACACTGAGGAGGGCAGCAATCCAACATCCATGCTTCCCAAAAGCAGGCCTGGACCCTCAAGGTCCTGGCAGCCAAGGCATGCCTGCCAGTCATCTCCAGTGAAAGGGCGTGGAAGTCAACAGGTCGCCTCAACTTCAGCTGTGGATCCTGGGTTTACACCTAGATGTAGTGAGAGGGTGAGGAAGATTAAGAAACCATTGGCACTTAGTGGGCACGGGTGAATATAGGCACTAGTGTAGATAGGTCACCATTTTATCTGAACGTTTGTCAATAAATTTCACTTTGTTCACCCAGAGCCTCCATCCTGTCTGTTCATGCCACCAAGTTTGGGGGAACCACCGTGCTCACCCATTGCCTTATCCCTATGGAGTGCGAGAATGGCAGTGCTATGTCTCACCCACCCTTTTGTCAACTCCCCACTAAGGAAGGAAAGTCCCTCAGCTGCGCTGAACCCAGGAAGAAGGACACGGGAAGCGCTGCCTGCATACCAGCCTTCGCATCCCCTTTAGAGCAGGCGGCTCCTCAACATGAAAGGTGGAGAAGACCTACAAGTGACCCCTCCCAACCCCTCCCCAAAATCGTGATTCTGAGAGCCCAGCCACATTGAACCTATCCATGTCCTCAAAGTCCTCTCTGGTGCCCCCTGATCAGTGCACTCCGTGGAAGAAGCTAGCTGACTAATCGTCCACCTCCGATTCCTCCGTTAGAGGCAAAGGTGCCAGGTTCATGCTTCTATAGACCAGTTGTAAATGGTGCCAGAGAGCTGAAAATTCTGTGTGGCCTCAATATCTGGAGAGTGTACTCGCTAATGATATGCTAATGTATTACAATAAGCTTTGTGGTCCCACGGCGTGTTTCGAGGCGCTGGGAAGATCGGAACTTGGAAATTCACTGGCACAAATTACACCCTCTGGATTTTGAGCCCGCACCGCCATTCCCTCAGATGGAGAATGCAAGCTCAAAAATATCCCCTGGATGTCTTTGAAATGAGCATGCGCAGAGAGGAATCCATGTAAAATAAGTCAAGGGCTGTAGGTAAGCACTGAGAAAGAAAGATATGGCTAGGAAATCAGTTCCAAGTCTTGAAAATGCAAGAAAAAGCAATGAAAGTGAATAGCCTAAAGAAACAAATGGAAATCATGTTTAAGAGAGCAGAGCTTCTCCAACACAGATTTTTCTGAAAGTGAAATGGCAATTAATTAGGCAACATAAATGAAAAAGCACAATGCTGTCGCTGGAAGAATTTTGTAACACAAATGGAAAATGTTGGAAACATAGCAAGCTGAGCAGGTCTGCAGAGAGAACACAAGGCAATGTTTTGTTTAAATACTGTGGCAACTAGAGTTCACACACAATGGCTTCGGCTGTCAGCAGACCAGCAACACTGAGTTAAGACAACTTTCTACTAAGCATAGAATGCAGTTAGCAAGTAGACCTAAGGCAAGGATATCTTCTTAGATAAAGGACTGTGATGGAATGTGTAAAAATCACTCAGTTATGTATGCAATAGATGGAGTATATTAAATGGTACACTTGTGTTTATGATAATAAAATGATGGAAAGAGCTTAAGAGATCAATATAACTAAGATAATAAAATTATTGGAAGAAAGTGAGATGGACTAAGAGCATTCTGTTGTTATTCTGATATCACTTGTATACATCATTGATGTACTCTCGATTTATTTGTGTTATGCATGGAGATCAAAGGGATAATTATGAAGCATGTGATATGCTGAACTTATACTGGAATTGTGAAGTATAATGTGGTTGAGCACATACACACTGGAATCGAGATGTACAATGTCCCAATAAAGAGCTAACCCTGTATGTATGGACACTCTTGTTTAGAGTAATAAAGCAAATTAAAGCAATCAAGCAGTCCTATCCAACAGAGACCAATTCTGAGGAACTATACACTAAATGTCACCTTTTGTTCTCTCCACAAATGCTGCTTGGCTTTTTGAGTATTGATAACACTTCTAGTTTTTGTTTCAAATTTCCATCATCTACAATATTTTTGCTTTATGCACAAGGAAAATGTTGGTGTCAGCTGAGGGGAACAAAGTGAGTAACTGACGAAACAGCTTTCAGGCAAAAACAGAGCTGATGACAGTAAAAAGAAAGCAATAAGCACGTAACAAGGAATGTGTGCCAAATAGAAAAAGGCAAAGCTTAGACAGTTTACTTGCACATAGGAAGAACAAACTGGAAGGCAGAAAACAAGCAAATATTTTTGGAAACTGGCAGGAGGAAGAACACAAAAGTAGCATTGGATGGATTTGACGGTTAATCCAATGATGACATAAACTGGGGAGGGGGTAATTAAAGTAATAACTTTCTCCAACTTCCAATTATCAATTAACTGAAAGACAAAACTGTCAACTAACTTTTTTTAAATTCATTTGTGGGACATGAGTTTCGTTGGCTGGCCAGCATTTATTGCCCATCCCTAGTTGGCCTTGAACTGAGTGGCTTGCTAGGCCATTTCAGAGGGCAGTTGAGAGTCAACCACACTGCTGTGGCTCTGGAGTCACCTAGGCCAAATCTAAGTAAGGATGGAAGATTTCCTTCTCTAAAGGACATTAGTGAACCAGATGGGTTTTTCCGGCAATCGACAATGGTTTCATGGTCATCAGTAGATTAATTCCAGATTTTTTTTTTACTGAATTCAAATTCCACCATCTGCCATGGTGGGATTCGAAACCAAGTTCCCAGAACATTAGCTAGGTTTCTGGATTAATAGTTTAGCGATAATTACACTAGGCCATTACCTCCCCTGTAGGTAAACAAACAGATTTCACATTTTAATCTAATAAAGTTTAAGTTGAATTTATTTTAACTTAAATGTATTAAATTAAATTTATTTATGCCTGTTTAAATGATGAATAGCTGAATAGTTTAAAATTAGATCCTGATATAAAGATTTGAAAAGTGTCCTTTGATCTTCTATTTACATAAACACTGGTTGAAGTAACCTGCTATCAATTCAACTAATAATTAGTTATCAATATGTTAGGATTGAACTCAACTTTCAAAAGAATAACTTTGAACCCCTTCCGACAATTACATATAACATTAGGTCAATATCTTCTCTTAGACTGTCTTTTGTGGAAGTCCACATGGAAATAACTGGACATCCTAATCTTTAACCCTGAGGTTTCCAAGGTTTGCTCGAGTCCCCACAATATGTTGTGGATTCTGCAAGGGCTTGTTGTTACTGATACAAAATCTGAAAAATTTGTTTATTTGATTTTTTTTGCGAGCTTATAAAGGTTTAAAATTGACAATAAGCATATATTAAAAATAAGTAGCAACTTGTCATTGTTGTATGGTAGGACACAAATCCTCACATGGTGAATTTCTGACTTATCCCACATGTCTGTACAAATGTTTAGTAATGAGAATTCTGGGAAGAAAAGAGAAACAGGATGAAAAGGCAAAGCATCACTTTGGTAAACTAGTTAACTAATATGGCCCAATTTTTCACCATCCAGTGAATCAGTATTATCATGACATTAATACTCTAAGATACAACATAAATTTACTTACTCTGCATTAGATAGATTCCTACCTAGTTGATCAAGATTAGCCTTTGACTAATAGCCTCTTTGAGGTCAAGAAACAAATAGTAATTCAGTTCACCCTTTTGGCAGAAGGAGAACAGTTTTGTTTGCCACATATAGCAAAGTGGCTAGTACATTTCCATAGCTGTTACACTACATAGGAAAACGGTGACAATGCAAGGTACATCAATATATTGGTAATAAAAACAAGACACAATAAATAACATGCTGTAATAATGGAAATTAAGCTCTTCAGGGTTAATGATGCTTAGGTAAAATAACTTGGAAAAGACAAACAGGGCTCAAACTTTCAGAGGCTCAAATTTGCCATTTAATAGACAGAAGCTATAGTTTTTAAAGCAATACCTATGTAAAGGATAATTAGAAATTCACAAAACCATTTAGCTCAAACTGGAGGGTGTAGATTACTTCTGGGTTTGGATATTGTGATTTTTCTTGTACCTTCCATTTTTTGAAGTCTTCTTGTATCCTAAATCAACCTCAATCAAGAGGATGTTTGAGTTTTGCTCGACAGTCAGCCAATACGGGGTGCTCCATTGTGACTTTGTTCAGGTTTACTAACAGGGCTGAGATCGAGAAATCACCATGTGGAGAGTTGTGGACATTACACCATTCCATAGCTTACTGGCAACTCGGGTTTCAGCACACTACTGCCATTATTGTAGCATACCTAATACTAATGGAATTGCAGACTACATTAATGATAAAATGTGTATACATACCTACTGAGACTGGGTTTTCTTTTGGGGTTTAACCTGTAAACATTAACAAAGAAAGACATACTAGTCAATTACATTTCCTTGATTTTAGTAAATCAGGTTTGGATTGATGTTGGAAAGATCTTTATTTGCACAAGAAGCAATACCTGTGCCTACAACTTGTGCATGCCATATGATTAGTGTCACCAATGAGCCAATTCACACTAAGTTAGCCCACCCAAGGCACAAAAAATTCACTGTATGCAGCTACTGGCTAGCATGCCATCTTAATGAACATTGGATGTTTTCATGGTATTAAAATTTATAAACCTTAATTTAAAATAATATCTCACAATCATAAAATTCCAGTTTTCATACCTGACTCATGAAACCATAACCTTTTTTTTTAAAGAGGCTCACTCAATTGGAAGCAGCCAGCGGGTGTTTGTAAGCCTGTAGCTTTACCCATATGGAGTGGTAGATCCCAAGGTGAAGACTACCTGACTGTAAGCCATGGGACAGGCCTTTTCCTTTGGTGTGCAATAAAGGGTACTGGTGATGGGAAACCAGTGTTTGGCTGAATTACGACAGAAGGCAAATCTTGGTTTCCAAGAATAGCCATGTCCAAGAATAGCCATGTGCATGACACATATGTCTTGAATCCAGTTACTGGCAACGATCATAACAAGGCAACTACAGAGTTTGAAATAACCTGGACGGAAACCACAAAATTCAGTGGCTGCAATTAATCAAAGTGAATGGTTAATTTTTCAAATTCCTTTAATTGATTTTGGCCAACACTGCAGGATATTACTGGTGCTGAAATTGCAGAAGGAATAGTAGGTAATCTTTTTTCACATCCTAATGACGAGAAATCTTTCAAATACATGTACTCACATTGGCAAGCAATTATGCCAACAGTCTCAGTCATGAAAAATGCAAGACTGGGCAATTTATAATCATGATGAAAAGTAACTATTTTGGTATATATTATATTGTTTTTGGATTCTTTTCAGCTGGCCATAGCCATTAGATCTTAAACTTTACAATGCTTGTTTTTGCAAATGAAAAAAGTCATACTTTCGCATGACAAATACGTAGCTTTAACATGTCCCTGTTGAAAAGAACAGGTTTAATAGCCAAGGTTTGTTAAGTACAGAGCACAAAAAAATAGAACTAGGAGTAGGCCAAATTGGCCCTTGAGCCTGCTCTGCATTCAATAAGATCATGAGTGATCTGATCTTGGCTTCAATTTCATATTCTTGTCTGTTCCCCATTACCCTTGACTCACCTATGGTTTAATACTTCATCTAACTCAGCCTTGAATACATTCAAATGACTCAATCTCCACAGCTTCTTGGGGTAGAGAATTCCAAAGATCCAGGATTTTGACAGAAGAAATTCCTGTTCATCTCAGTCATAAATGGATGACCCTTTATTCTGAAACTATGGGCCAGATTTTAGCGACCAAGGCGGGTAGCTCGGGTTGAGAAATTTCCTGACTTGCCAGACCTGTCTCAGTAAAAGGTACACTGACATGTGGTTTTCACTCCAGGGAGGATGGAATTAGGTATGCTGACATCAGAAACAGAAGGTTTGAGTGAGTACCTCAGTGTGCTATTAGAAAGCCTGCTCCAGTTCTTTGGTTTAAAAGTTGTTATCCATCACATCTCCACCCTCCCACTTCCCCATGGCCCCTCGTACTCTCATTGTGAACTCACGCCCATCACCTACTCAATATGGCCCCTCATATCCTCCAGGCCACTTCCATAGCCACTCACCCAATATATACACTCTGGAACCATGTGGAAATGATAACAAATAAACTTCAAGCAATCCAACATAGTTCTCACTCCTACAGACTTGATAATGAAAAAACTCCCAAACAGAAAATCCATTCAAAACTTTAAATCTCTTCAAGCGATTATATCTGATAAAAACAAAGTTCAATTCAGAAGCTACAAAAACTGTAAATCTTTTAATAGCCTCATTGAGCTGTCAATTGAACTTTAACTCAGAACTCCTTTGCATGATAATTGTAGCTTTTAGAAACTCAGCCAACCATTCATAACAACACGCTGATAGCCCTTTCCCAGAACTCCATGTTTGAATGCCTCCATTCAGGTTTCTGCCCCTGATACAGTACTGAAATAGCCCTCAACATCACGAATAACACCCCATGTAGTCGAAGTAAAAGTAACCTATATATCTTTGTACTTCTCGACCTATGTGCAACCTTTGACATGGTTGATAATGCCACCTCCCCATTGCCTGTCCATCATTGCCCAGCTGGGTGGGAATGCACTCACGGTTCCATACTTACATATTTAATCATAACCAGAACATCATCTCTGATGATTTCACTTCTTGCTTCTGTACTGATGGCTCAGGGGGGCTGATCTTACCAAAAACATGCTAGGTCCAGGATGGGCAGGAAAATGGGAGAGTTTCTCACCTTTCTTTGGGTCAGTTAAAATCCAGAATTTTATGCACAGTGCATGAAAAAATGGGCTAAACCATTCCTTGCCTGTAGGGGAAGGAGGTGGGACCTAAATCATCAGCCAGCCTGCTGTAGCAGCAGAGGGCGCTATTGTACATGTGCAGACCTCTGTGGCTGCACATGTGCAATGGCAATCAGCAGAGAGCTGACAGGTCTGAGAGAGAGAGAGAGACCTGTCAGGCCTCTGCTGCTGCAGCCGGCCTCGACCCAGCCCTCCCCAGCTATCGCGAGGGCCCACAGCCAATCGTGAGTCCACACCACCTGGAAATATTCCCCCCCCCCTCCCAACACCACCCAGACCGATCACACCCCCCTCCCTCCCCCACCGATCGCAATGCAGAGTGGCAGCGAGGCCCTCCCATCAATCTTCTGCAGAGTGGCAGAGTGGCCCCTCCCTAGTTGATCGTCCCACCCTGACCTGGCCCCACCCCCTTCAGGCAGTGCCAAGGTGCCTGGTGGGCAATGCCAAGGTGCCCCTTGGGCAGTGCTATGATGCCAGGCTGGCACTGCCCAAGGGGTACCCCCACTCTTGCCTTGACCTCCGTAGGGGGCCTCAATGGCCTACGGTTCTACTGATGAGGTTATCAGAACTGGTCCCCATTCACGGGGATCATATGTGATCCAGAAAGAACCTCTCCCAGCAAAGCCACAAAGGCAAGTGAGCTGAGACAAAGAAGAAGAAGAACAATACAGCACAGGAACAGGCCCTTCGGCCCTCCAAGCCCGCGCCGCTCCCCGGTCCAGGATTGAATCCTGAATCCAGGATCCCCGCCCAATTTTCCAGCCTATCTACATCCTAATATCCTATCCACCGAGCTGTCCCTCACAGCTACGATGCTTTGTTCATCACAACCTATTAACTCACCCCCACCCCCCCATTCCAGACCATGTGATCTCCAGGGAGAGGCGAAAACCCAGAGTGAAAACCCCAGGGCCAATATGGGGAAAAAAAAAATCTGGGAAATTCCTCTCCGACCCCCTGAGGCGATCGAAACGAGTCCAGGAGATCACACTGGCCCTGATCAGAAAATGCTTCCCAGCCCTATTCATTTCCACTTTTATCGGTCCCGGGCTCGCTATTGAACCTTTACATATGTTTAAATAATTTATTCAGCCTCTCGCCAGAATGGGCAGTAGGCTGAATGCGCCGGATATCTGGTGCTAAGATTGTGAGCGGTGAGAAATCGGGTGCTCTCGCATGATGGGCGGGATGAGCCGGTAAAAACTGACCCCAGATGTTCCCCAAGGGTCTATCCTTGATCCCCATCTATAAGGTCCGGGCGGGTCGCAATGTTCATTTGGGGGGGGGGGGGGGGGGGGGGGGGGGAGAGCAGGAGATCTCCAGGCGTCTGCGCAGTGGGCACCCCTAGAACTCAGCAGCCAGCTTCACCAGCAAGATTAAGCTCCACGGCCCTCACTGGCGTGAATCGCATCCTGGCACTCCTTTTCGACTAAGTGCCATAAGATTGTTGTTTTAAACTCGTCCAAAAAGCAAGTTTGAAACTCTCCCATTTTTTGTTCAGCACTTAGAATTTTTTTCATTAAATTCCACCCTGTCTTCACACTATAATTTCCAAATTCAATACTTCGAAATTACTGAGTTGGCAAGTCAACAGGCTGACCACTTCTGATACTGATGGTATGTACAAAATAAAACAGAAACACTCATACCGTGCCGTGGCAGCAGAGAAATGTCTTCATACTGATTAAAAATGGAATAGTCAGTAAGCTTAAACATGACTAACCATCTAAAACTTGTAGCAATTACATTTGCAGATTGTAGTCAGGATGAAATGGATAAACCATGTCAAAGCTGTCTTGTAGCATTTCCTACTTGTTGGCATTGCTTTTCTTGGAATAGCATTTCACACAATATAGGTGTATGCATTGAAAAAAATTAAGCGTCTAGTGTAAAGCTTTTGAAGTAACCATTAGTTTAAGTGTTTAATTGGAACACAAGTACACAGATCAGATAATATACTTATGGCAATGGCTGAAATAGCTGCAGCATACAGTGAATTTGTTCTCCCCTTTTTCCAATACAAATCACTCTGATAGAAGCAAACTGTGCAAGATTAGTGATGTGTAATTTAATTAAAAGGAACAACAGTGAATCAGTGAATAGGTTTTCACACTTCCCCCCTCACCAAAGGGATGCAATTCGTATTTTTAAATAATGTCTGTTATTTGCAACACCGTGCAAGGAACCTGTACTATGCATTATTCTCCTTTCACCTTTTGCGGAATCTAGCTGATAAAGTTGCATAACTTGACCACACAGCCCTGGGAAGAATCAACAAATATTCATTTACATTAGCAAGGCTTAATGCAAATAGATTAATGTTATAGTGCATCATTAATATTTGGTTCACATCAGATCCTATGATTACACTAGATGTTTATGTCTGCTCTCAGAGATATTCTAGATTTTCCAAAATGGTCAGATGGAGTGCTGCTGGCTGAAGCTTACCCAAATTACAGGACGACAAAAAAAAACCCTTAAAATATGCTTTTAAATGATAGCAAATCTTAGTTACTTTTCTAACACCTCGAAGTACACCAATATCTTCAGAAGAAGAACAATACAGCACAGGAACAGGCCCTTCGGCCCTCCAAGCCCGCGCCGCGATGAATGTGATAAGGATTCCATCCTCATGTTAAGTGCTGTTGCAGCAGATGACAAATTGAATGCTTTTTCCTTAGTGTTTCACTGCAACGAACCTGATGAAACTTTCAAATAGAATCAGCAGATTCCAGTCAGAATTACTGGTTGGTCCATTCCAATTATCTGTACCATAAAACTGGATAATAGCTTGCATTGATTGGTAATAAATGCTAGGTTGGAAATTGAAAAAGTCTTTAGTTTGGGTTATCTTCCTGAACAGCTTGTACGGGAATCTTTTTTAGAGCCACCACAGGAATTGATTCTTGCTGCAGTATGGGTTTCTGAAATTATGTTTCTTTGCAGTTACTACACTTCAAAAACATGGTAACAATCCACTTTGCGACATTCTGAGCATGTGCAAAGCATTTTATAAATGCAATCTTTATAATAAAAATTTAAAATATTACAAGTTTAGTTTTTCCAACTTTGAGGAAATACCTATTAAACGTAGCTTCCTACCTACAACGAATTTCCCATTTTGCTACATTTTCTATTATACTATATGCCCATTTTTCTGTAACAACCTTCCTATGAAATATTACATTGACCGCATTCTGAAAATCCACAAATGCAATTACTCCATTTGAGTTGTCCTATTAATTAATCACGTCTTCAAATGAGAATATTGAAATTGATGAATACAACGAGCCTTTGACAAATAAATTTTCTTGATTAGTGCATATATTTTGAGATCACTAATCCAATCTCAGATTATGGAGCCTAATAATATACCCAAACTGACGTCAGAATGTCTGGCCTATTGTTTCAGGTTCACCTTTTTCACCTATTATAGTATAAAACTGGCTCGCGGATGTTCTTCAGCAGAATTCGCACATTGAAGGAGGATTGAAAAATAGTAATCAGAGCTTCTACAGTTCCCTCTCTGGCTTCTACTAAAATTTATAGGTGCAAAAGTGAAACATGTACCAGTCAGACCTTCATCCTCTGACAAAAGCAAAATACTGTGGATGCTGGAAATACTTAGAAGATCAGGCAGCAATTGTGGAGAGAGAGAGACAGAGAGAGAGTAAAAGTTTCAGGTTGATGCCTCCCCTGCCATTCCTTCTCTCCTTTTCACCCGAGATGGTGAATAGCAGATTGGCCTCTTTTGTTCACCTTCCCCAGCCACATGTATTATTGCAGCAGGGCAGAAACAGACCCTTAACTGGCCAGTTAAGGCCTCGATAAGGGCTGGTGGGTTGGCTGATGCCTTATCTGCTAACGGTAATATGGGGGACAGCACAGGAATTCAGTGGGTTACGTACCTGTTTTATTTTACTTACCTCCCCCAACCTTCAAATACATTGGTGGGAGAGCATAAAATTCCCCTAATGACTTGAATGTTGAATTCTAAAATGTGTTCACCACTCTATCATTTTTAAGTGAATCTATATTGGAATTGTTAAAATCACTCAATAGTATTGCTCTATTCTTCTCACATATCTCTGAACTGTACAGATCTCCCCACTCTGTTGACTTGCATTTCAAGAATTGAGACATTTCCCAAGAGGATTTTATTTTAATTAAGGCTTTAGAACATCTTTAGGTCTGTGTTAGAAATTATCTCCCATTTTTATACCGTTACACTTTTCCTCACACTACCTCTGCTGAAAATGTTATAACTGAAAATTTTAAATTCCTAATCATGCCCACGCCACATATGTTACAGGTACTGTCTCATACCCTTCAACGTTATAAACACTCCTAATGCTCCTAAAGCTTTGTTTTCAAAGCTTTTTGTATTCATGGATCACTTCTGCCAATTTTACTCCTAATCTGTCGGTTGCTTGCCTGTTTTTTTTTCTGTCCTTCCTATTTCTTCTTGTTTGACGCTTTCTTTATCATATTAATTTAATAACTTGTGTTAATCTTTAACAAGGGTGTAAATCCTACTGGTGTTCAGGTGATGTTCATCCACCCTGGATAGGCCAGCTGTAGCCCATATCAGGTTCCAATGTCCCTGGAATCTGAAACTTCCCCATCTGCAGCTTCTCTACAGCCATGTATTTAATTCCCTCATCTTATTATTCCTGTTTGATGGCACCACAAGGAGCACTCTTAACATTATTATCTTTGAGTTAATGTTATCTAATATATTATCTCACCCCTGAAAATTCATTTGCAGAATCATAAATCCATTTCTTTCTTTATTGCAGATCCCCTTCTCTTTCCAAAATCATTTACACCAATGATATCCCTTCCCTTTTAGGTAAAAGACAACATACCATTTAGAACTCTGGGTTTCAGCTTCAAGAGTATATCTATTCTGCTATAAAATCTCTCATTACTTCTAAACTTCTTTGGCAACCATTTGTTTCACGATGCCATAATTTTGATATCTGTGATGCTGTCACCATCACAGATATCAAGATCCTATCCCTACACTATTATGTGTTTTGACCTTGATGAATTGTGAATTACTGTCCTTCCTCATTTACTTGCTGTATCTTTGGGATGCATTCCTAAAACCTTTCAAGCTCAGAAACCCTGAGCTCAAGAACAATCAGTCTGAGATTTCATACATGTGCGGTCACCCTGGATACAAAGTATCCAGTATCTCTATGCATGCAAGTTCTACACATAACAGTCTTTCCCTATGCTATTTTCCAATAAAAGTTTATTAAAACCAAACAATTGAATTAGTGCTGTAATCCCTCAAATATAAATTTAGGCCAACTTTATGGCTGAGCACCTGTTGAGGATTAAGCTTCTCTGGCTACCTAATACTCTTAACATTTTCTCAAGGTCTTTCATACTTGGTCACTCCCTGCTTAAATACTAATCTTTTATTAATAAACTCAAATCCATCTACAAAATAGCTATTAGCGTCACGAATGTAACAAATTGAACAATTACCAGCCAAAATAAACCTAATGGTAAAGTACCAAACAAAACTTGTCCAACAGTTCAATAGTTACTCACACGAGACAGCCCTAATAAGTAAAATAAAACCAAATCACCATAACACAGATAAATTAAAATTTCAATTTTTGAGTCTCAACTATTCTTGTTCTGGCTGAACTCTATACTACTGTGCTCTTCCACACTCTACTGGTCTCTCACGGTTCAAAGCTCTCTTTCACTTTCATTTGATGCTGGATGAAAGTTTAACATAAGAGTATTTTGGCGCGACAGGTGCTGCAACTGTCTTTATTCTCTTTCATGTCTCCCTTCACGTCATGGATAAAACAATACAAAGATAGGTGGGAAAGCAAGTTGGGAGGAAGACACAAGAGCCTGTAGAGAGATATAAACAGGTTAACTGAGTGGGCAAAACAATGGCAGATGAAGCATATTGTGGGAAAATATGAGGTTGTGTATTTTGATGGGAAGAATTGGGAAACAAAATATTATTTAAGCAAGAATGATTGAAAAATGCTGTGGTATAGAGGGACAAGTGTCCTCACATGAATCACAAAAGATCAGCATGCAGGACAGTAAGTAATTAGAAAGGCACGCCTTTATTGCAAGGGAACAAAGTATAAAAGTAGAGAATGCTTGTTACAACTGTAGAAGGTATTGGTGAGACCACTCCTGGTGTACTGTGTACAGCTTTGGTCGCTCCTTTTTTAAGGAGGGTTATTCTTGTGGACATTAGGCAATGCATCTGCCTAGCCAAGGTGGTTATTTTTACCACATTGAGCCCGAGGTATTTTTCTCTGTTGTAGTATACAGAGATATTCTCATCAAAATATTTTTAAATAGTTTAATTCCAGACATTTAATGAGTGTTGTAGCAAGGTCTGAGGCACCAGTGTAACTATTAAAAGAATGCATGTCTGGTATATATAGAAATAAGCATTGTAAGCAACGTTTTGCTTCTCTACAGAAGGGACATTCTTATTGTCGTATGATCAACAGATGCGAATACAGAACAGAGCAAATAATGTAAACAGCTGCTCTACTTACAGAGAATTGGGTCGGTTCAGTTTCACTGAAGGTGCCTCAATGTCACAAGAGCCCAGGCTCTGCACACTTTGTCGATAGGATTTAGAGTTAGATGAAGCATTCACAGTAGGGATGAACACAGACTCGGCACTGGAGTTTGTAATGTTGTTTTGTTTCTCTGCCAAGACAAATGTATTTTTGCTCAAATTTGATATATCCATCGAAATAGCAAAATATTGCACTATATTTTGCAACAATTGCTTCTGCTAAAAATTAAATTAAAAGCTTAGCCCTACTAGGTTCACCTTAACAATGGATCTTTAAATAGAAATCTCATCATTTTGATATTACTAACTCACCTAAATACACTCCTTGCATTGTCCAAAGTATGTAGCACACATGTACTGGACTGAAATTACCTAACAATACTACCTGAACACACAACTACCCTTATAGACATTTATCCCTCCTAGCAGAACTGTACATAAACAAGCAAAACTTTGCATCACAGAATATAGACTTTCCTTTTTTCATGGGATGTGGATGGCACTGGCTAGGCCAGCATTTTTATTGCTCATCTTTAACTGCCCTCGAGAAGGTGGTGGTGAGCCGCCTTCTTGAAACGCTGCAGTCCATGTGTTGCAGGTACACCTACAGTGTTGTTAGGGAGGGAGCTCCAGGATTTGGATTCAGGGTGGAGTGAAGGAACAGTAATATTGTTCCAAGTCAGGATGGTGAATGGCTTGGAGGGGAACCTGCAAGTGGTGGAGTTCCGATGTACCCTGCTACCCTTGTCCTTTTAGGTGGTAGAGGTCGTGGATTTACCGACTGAACCTTGGTGAGCTGCTACAATGCATCTTTTAGGTGGTAGACAGTACATCGGTACAGGAGGCAGTGGGTGTTGAAGGTGGTGCAAGGGTGCCAATCAAGCGGGCTGCTTTGTGCTGAATAGTGCCTTGCTTCTCGAGTGTTGATGGAGCTGCACTAATCCAGGCAATTGAAGAGTATTTCATTATACACCTCACTTGCACCTTGTGGATTGGCTTTAGGGTGTCAGGAGGGGAGTTACTGGCCACAGAATTCCCAGCTGCTCACTTGCTCTTATGGCCACAGTATTCATGCAGCTGGTCCAATTCAGTTCCCAGTCAATGGTAACCCACAATGTTGACAGTTCTTGTTTCTCATGCTGGTTTCCTCATTTCAAACCCAAGTTAAAGAAATACAAGGTCATTGTTAGGTCACTCTCTCTTCCTCCTGCCCCGCTCCAAGAAAATTAGACATTTATTCATTTCTATTTTGCTCGACATATGGTGCTTAGGACACATGACAGAGACTTAAGCAAGACTTCACCTTTTCCTGATAGATTCTGACATTATTGAGGAAAATGCATGAAAAAAATATAAACTAGATGTAGATGCAAAGGGAATGGAAGAATATGGTTGCGTAACTGCCATTTCCTAGCATCCGAATAAAGAGCACAGATAGCAGATGCCTAAAAATGAGCAACCCAGCTAGAATGTTTGCCCCATATAACCTGAGGAGATAGAAGGAACAAACAAATCAAAAATATTTTAGCAACAGTAAAACTGAGGCTGGGATTTTCCGGCTCCCGAGGGCGAGGGAGGGGGCTTTTCCATTGGCAGAGGCGGCTTGTCACTGGTCCCAGCAGCCATATGCGTTGCTGACCGGCTGTGCTGCCGGGGAACATGCTGGGGACAGGGGTCACCTTCAGCAAGGCTGGAAGATCCTGCCGGAGGAATGGGCCAGAAAATCCCACCCCGATTACTGCAAATTTTCCATTTAGCATTGATTCCATAACTTCATAGATTTGCCAGATTGGCAAAGCTGGCACACGACATACGCTCACCAATACTGGGCACTCCAGAGCTATTCTGAATGTGGAACAATGTTTCTTCCCCTCAATTTCATAGATTAGAGAATTAGAGAATTAGGTTTGTAGAATTCTTGACCAAGGTGTGCAGAACCTGACAGGACAAGTCTCAAATGATGACAGTTGATCATTAATGGGAGGTGCAAATAGTAGGATTCAAGACACTTCTGCAACAATGCTCTCTTTGCTCTGAGAGTTGCACCAAAGATAGATGGTCCTATTTACAGCTGACTGCAACACTTCCATAATAACAGTGGTGCCAGGTGAATGGTGGGAAGACACCAATCAAGTCAACGCAGTCTTCCAAGTCTGTTTACTTGGTTGACGACGATGGCATTGCTGCAACTGCCTCAGTACTCAATGCCGACAACTGCCAGTTTCCAGATGCAATTTTACAACTCATCCGCTTCATCCTGGACCACAATGTCTTCACCTTCAACAACCAGTTCTTCATCCAGACACACGGAACAGCCATGGGGACCAGACTCGCACCTCAATATGCCAACATTTTCATGCACAGGTTCGAACAAGACCTCTTCACCGCACAGGACCTTCAACCGATGCTATACACTAGATACATCGATGACATTTTCTTCCTTTGGACTCATGGTGAACAATCACTGAAACAACTATATGATGACATCAACAAGTTCCATCCCACCATCAGACTCACCATGGACTACTCTCCGGAATCGGTTGCATTCTTGGACACACGCATCTCCATTAAGGACGGTCACCTCAGCACCTCACTGTACCGCAAGCCCACGGATAACCTCACGATGCTCCACTTCTCCAGCTTCCACCCTAAACAAGTTAAAGAAGCTATCCCCTACGGACAAGCCCTCCATATACACAGGATCTGCTCAGATGAGGAGGATCGCAACAGAAACCTCCAGACGCTGAAAGATGCCCTCATAAGAACAGGATATGGTGCTCAACTCATCGATCAATAGTTCCGACACGCCACAGCGAAAAACCGCACCGACCTCCTCAGAAGACAAACACAGGACACAGTGGACAGAGTACCCTTCGTCGTCCAGTACTTCCCCGGAGCGGAGAAGCTACGACATCTCCTCCGGAGCCTTCAACATGTCATTGATGAAGACGAACATCTCGCCAAGGCCATCCCGACACCCCCACTTCTTGCCTTCAAACAACCGCACAACCTCAAACAGACCATTGTCCGCAGCAAACTACCCAGCCTTCAGGAGAACAGTGACCACGACACCACACAACCCTGCCACAGCAACCTCTGCAAGACGTGCCGGATCATCGACACAGATGCCATCATCTCACGTGAGAACACCATCTACCAGGTACACGGTACATACTCTTGCAACTCGGCCAACATTGTCTCCTGATACGCTGCAGGAAAGGATGTCCTGAGGCATGGTACATTGGGGAAACCATGCAGACACTACGACAACGGGTGAATGAACACCACTCGACAATCACCAGGCAAGAGTGTTCTCTTCCTGTTGGGGAACAGTTCAGCGGTCACGGGCATTCGGCCTCTGATCTTCGCGTAAGCATTCTCCAAGGCAGCCTTCACGACACACGACAATGCAGAGTCGCTGAGCAGAGACTGATAGCCAAGTTCCGCACACATGAGGACGGCCTCAACTGGGATCTTGGGTTCATGTCACACTATCTGTAACCCCCATGACTTGCCTGGGCTTGCAAAATCTCACTGGCTGTCCTGTCTGGAGACAATACACATCTCTTTAACCTGTGCTTAACGCTCACATTGTCTGTACCTTTAAGACTTGATTACCTGTAAAGACTCACATTCCAACCATTATTCTGTAAACTGAGTTTGTGTCTTTATATGCCGTGTTTGTGAACAGAACTCCCACTCACCTGACGAAGGGGCAGCGCTCCGAAAGCTAGTGGCTTTTGCTACCAAATAAACCTGTTGGACTTTAACCTGGTGTTGTGAGACTTCTTACTTGGTTGAAAACAGGGAAGGTATTCCTTGTATCGAGAAAAGGGCAGTGGCAAATTTGCCTTTTACTTTTACAGACACCACTTGAGGGGCTCAGAGCACAGCACAAAACAAGGTTGTGAACTTCTGCAATCTTTGAGGGGGTGTAATTTAAAATATCTTGTTACTAATACTATCAACAGCGCTATCATGGGGCACTTACTTAGCAATAGCCTGCTCACAGATGCACAGTTTGGGATCCGCCAGGTTCACTCAGCTCCTGGCCTCATTGCAGCCTTGGTTTAAACATGGACAAGAGGTGGGGTGAGAGTGGCTGCCCTTGACATCATGGCAGCATTCAACTGAATATGGCATCAAGAAGCCCTAGAAAAACTGGAGTCAATGGGAATCTATTGGCTGGAGGCATATTGAGCACAAAGGAAGATGTCTGTGGTGTTTGGAGGTCAATCATCTCAGCTCTAGGATGTCACTGCAGGAGCTTGTTAGGGTAGTGTCCTAGGCCCAACAATCTTCAGCTGTTTCATCAATGACCTTCCTTCCATCATAAGGTCAGAAGTAGGGATGTTTGCTGATGACTACACAATGTTCAGTATCATTCGCGACTCCTCAGATATTGAGGCAGTCTATACCCAAATTCAGCAAGACCTGGACAATATCCAGGCTTGGGCTGACAAGTGGCAAGAAACATTCATGTCACACATGAGAGGATCTAACCATTGCCCCTTGATATTCAATGGCATTACTATCGCTGAATCTCCCACTATCAACATCCTGGGGAGTTACCATTGACTAGAAACTGATCTAGCCATATAAATACTGTGGCTATCAGAGCAGATCATAGGCTCGGAATACTGCAGTGAGTAACTCACCTCCTGACTCTCCAAATCTTGTCCACCATCTACAAGGCACAAATCGGAGTGTAATAGAATACTCTCCAGTTGCCTGGATGACTGCAACTCCAACAACACTCAAAAAGCTTGACACCGTTCAGGACAAAGCAACCGCTTGATTTCTACCCCTTCCACAACATTCAATCCCCCCACCA
Source organism: Mustelus asterias (assembly GCF_964213995.1). Classification (NCBI taxonomy): domain Eukaryota; kingdom Metazoa; phylum Chordata; class Chondrichthyes; order Carcharhiniformes; family Triakidae; genus Mustelus; species Mustelus asterias. Next base: position 35,724,451 of record NC_135816.1, read on the forward strand.
CCAACGAACAATGGCAGCCGTGTGTACTATCTACACGATACATTAAACTGCAGGAATTCACCAAGGTTCCTTAGGCAGCACCTTTCACACCCGCAACCACCACCATCTAGGACAAGAGCAGCAGATGCCTGTGAACACCATTACCTGGGGTTCCCCTACAAGCCACCCGCCATCCTGACTTGGAAATATATCGGTGTTCTTTCACCTTCACTGGGTTAAAATCCTGGAACCATCCCTAACAGCACAATGAGTGTACCTACTCCTCAGGAACTGCAGTGGTTCAAAAAGGCAGCTCACCATCACCTTCTCAAAAGCAACGAGGGATGGGCAATAATTGCTGGTCTAGCCATCGATGCTCACATCCCATAAATATTTTTTTTAAAATTATGCTTCCATTGTGCCAAAGTTGTAAAATTGAGTACAGTGAACAGATGCTTTGGCTTCCAGCCAAAGGCTCTCTACTGCTGTTAAGGGGTTTCTCAACAGCTGCATCAGCCATGGACAAAGAACAAAGAACAATACAGCACAGGAACAGGCCCTTCGGCCCTCCAACCCCACGCCCCTCCCTGGTCCAAACTAGACCATTCTTTTGTATCCCTCCATTCCCACTCCGTTCATATGGCTGTCTAGATAAGTCTTAAACGTTCCCAGTGTGTCCGCCTCCACCACCTTGCCCGGCAGCGCATTCCAGGCCCCCACCACCCTCTGTGTAAAATATGTCCGTCTGATATCTGTGTTAAACCTCCCCCCCTTCACCTTGAACCTATGACCCCTCGTGAACGTCACCACCGACCTGGGGAAAAGCTTCCCACCGTTCACCCTATCCATGCCTTTCATAATTTTATACACCTCTATTAAGTCTCCCCTCATCCTCCGTCTTTCCAGGGAGAACAACCCCAGTTTACCCAATCTCTCCTCATAACTAAGCCCCTCCATACCAGGTAACATCCTGGTAAACCTCCTCTGTACTCTCTCCAAAGCCTCCACGTCCTTCTGGTAGTGTGGCGACCAGAACTGGACGCAGTATTCCAGATGCGGCCGAACCAACGTTCTATACATCTGCAACATCAGACCCCAACTTTTATACTCAATGCCCCGTCCTATAAAGGCAAGCATGCCATATGCCTTCTTCACCACCTTCTCCACCTGTGACGTCACTTTCAAGGATCTGTGGACTTGCACACCCAGGTCCCTCTGCGTATCTACACCCTTTATGGTTCTGCCATTTATCGTATAGCTCCCCCCTACGTTAGTTCTACCAAAATGCATCACTTCGCATTTATCAGGATTGAACTCCATCTGCCATTTCTTTGCCCAAATTTCCAGCCTATCTATATCCTTCTGTAGCTTCTGACAATGCTCCTCACTATCTGCAAGTCCTGCCAATTTTGTGTCGTCCGCAAACTTACTGATCACCCCAGTTACACCTTCTTCCAGATCATTGATATAAATCACAAACAGCAGAGGTCCCAATACAGAGCCCTGCGGAACACCACTAGTCACAGGCCTCCAGCCAGAAAAAGACCCTTCCACTACCACCCTCTGTCTTCTGTGACCAAGCCAGTTCTCCACCCATCTAGCCACCTCCCCCTTTATCCCATGAGATCCAACCTTTTTCACCAACCTACCATGAGGGACTTTGTCAAACGCTTTACTAAAGTCCATATAGACGACATCCACGGTCCTTCCCTCGTCAACTATTTTGGTCACTTCTTCAAAAAACTCCACCAGGTTAGTGAGGCACGACCTCCCTCTCACAAAACCATGCTGACTATCGTTAATGAGTTTATTCCTTTCTAAATGCGCATACATCCTATCTCTAAGAATCTTCTCCAACAACTTCCCCACCACGGACATCAAACTCACCGGCCTATAATTACCCGGGTTATCCTTCCTACCCTTCTTAAATAACGGGACCACATTAGCTATCCTCCAATCCTCTGGGACCTCACCTGCGTCCAGTGACGAGACAAAGATTTGCGTCAGAGGCCCAGCGATTTCATCTCTCGTCTCCCTGAGCAGCCTTGGATAGATTCCATCAGGCCCTGGGGATTTGTCAGTCTTTATATTCTCTAACAAACCTAAAACTCCTTTGTAATGGAGATTTTCTCCAACGGTTCAACACTCCCCTCCGAGACACTCCCAGTCAACACATCCCTCTCCTTTGTGAATACCGACGCAAAGTATTCATTTAGGATCTCCCCTACTTCTTTGGGCTCCAAGCATAATTCCCCACTTTTGTCCCTGAGAGGTCCGATTTTTTCCCTGACAACCCTTTTGTTCCTAACGTATGAATAAAATGCCTTGGGATTCTCCTTAATCCTGTCTGCCAAGAACATTTCGTGACCCCTTTTTGCTCTTCTAATTCCCCGTTTGAGTTCTTTCCTACTTTCTTTGTACTCCTCCAGAGCTCCCTCCGTTTTTAGCTGCCTGGACCTACCATACGCCTCTCTTTTCTTTTTGACCAGATGCTAGTCTCACTCATGAACAGTTACTTTCCAAATGTGTCTTCCACTTACAAAACTGTGGGTAGTGTGGGCCACTGCATAATGAGACAGCACATCTGCTTCCTGGTTAAGAACCATGGATGTGAATAATCATGTTTTTGAGGTCAGATTCCATCTGAAATGAATTGCTATAAACCTCTGTTTATATAAACTTAGAAGTTGGAATGGAGACTCCGGATACCTTTCTGTGGGTCATCTGTGAGACTTTGCACTTGATGAAACACTACCACTTTACGAAAGCTCTGCCTCAGCTGATACCTAATTCCACAGGAAAGGCAATGAAGTTATCACTTTCAGCAGTTACCATTTACTTGATATATATTGTGCACTGCCAACTGCCTCATCTGACAGGGTGGAATGTTCTGGTAGAATGAAAGCTTTGAACTGTGGAAACCCCCATTTCTACAGTTCTGGATGGTGTCTGTGGGTGACAATGCAACAAATAGTGCAAATCTGACAATCTTTCTTGGGAAGCAAAGATGATAAAGTTAAGTCTTCTCCAAAATGCCTAGTAATGTATACAGGAATCTATAAACACTGGTCTGGGGTATTGATGGGTGCCAATAAAACGTCCTGGGTATCACTGCACCTACATTGCTAATCCCTCACATTCATCTAAATCAAATTCAAAACCCACAATATAAATCTCATCCTCATTGCTTGGCACAGTGTATTATAAATATTAACAGCAGCCAAAAATATTGAAAGGAAGTGATGCCAAGCTATTTGTTTCTCTGCATGTCTTTCTTTCTGGTTCTCTTCCTTTATGACTGAACCTTTTTCTCTCCCTTCACATACGTCCCTTGATTTCTTCCTCACTGTCAATGTCAGTTCCTCATTTCTATCCCACCATGAGCTGGAAGGCATTCCCCAAGAAGGTAATTAAAAAATGGAAGTAAATTCAAAACTTAAAAAAAAGGTGAATATATACATTTGAAAAGAATAAACTTGCTCGGCTATGGAGAAAGTGTGGGGAGTGTGACAAATTCAATGCCTCTTTTAAAGGGGATGATGGACCAATTTGATTTTTTCTGTGCTGAAATTCTGTGACCCAAAACCAGTGGTTGTAGTGGCTGCTGTCAGTGTATGGATCAGAAACCTCAAAGTATATTATGAAATCAGACTTGGCCCAGCAATTTGCTATATTTGCATTAATGTGAGGATATGATGGCTCACCCCAGGTCCAATTCTACTGACATATTGGGAAGCTTTTATTAAAACAAATTTTATTTAATAATAGTTTAACTATAACAAATGAATTAGCATAACATTTAACAATTGAACAATACTTAAACAAGACAAGATACAATTCTTAACTGTTAACTTCTCACTATGAGTTCCAATTTAAGCAATATTCCTCTTATTGACTCAAACCCCCCTTTAACATTAGTTAGCAAAACACAAGCTCACTTGCTTGTCTCCGTAAAACAGTCCTAGGGCTTTCAGAACACTTCTGGAGAAAGATACAGAGACACATCTTGCTTCTTTTAGAACCAGGCAGTAACATCTTGTTTTGAAAATGAAAGAGAAACTGTGCATCTTCCCTACAAGTTTAGCTCCTCACATTAAGCATGTGACTGTCCCTTTCAATCAACCCAAACAAAACTCAACTCTGAAACCCCAGGGGAAACCTAAGTAAACACAAATGTGTTACTTAATTTAAGACAACACCCCAGGTACTTATCCTGTTCTTCTAGCTACCAATTTAAAAGATTTCTTAGACAAACTGGCACCTTGCAAACCATATCTGAATTCTAAACATACCCCTTATAAGAAACATGATATGCACAATATCATGACACTGTCTACTACCTGTACACGTCATCACTACTATGCAACACAAACATTTGAATGTGCAGAGATAAATATAGAAATTTGGAAGTTGCTGTCAGTGACGTCATGTTCCTCAAGAGGGTGCACTTTTGCAGCCTTTACAGATGCAATCAGCACGGAATCAATGATTTGATGTGTACTTAAATTTATTATGCAATACTGCGCCTATATGTCTGTAAAAATCTAATGAAAAGGTTAAGCCATATTAAATAAGGAACCACAGAGCTTTAAAATGACATGCTAAGTCATAATTATTTACTAAACCACCTCTCCAACCCTGAGAAATTAATTTTATAAGTCAAGTGCCATTTCCTCCAATCTACGTTAAAAATTTAATAGATAAAATCTGAGGCGATTATCCTCAACTCCGCTTTATCCCCATCTTAATTCCCTTTATGATTAAAATTTTCTTTAAATATTTTAAAATGTTTATAATACTTCAACTTCTACCTTAATCTCATGTGTCTGCCCAATCTTTATTTTGCTCCCTGCAAAATGATTTTAAAAAGTGATTGATAATCATTGTTTTTTACTTCCTGATTGCCTTTGTGATGATTTTTACTATTCCTGGATGACATACCCCTCAATGAGAATGAAACTAATGTTGCAATGGATAAATTGACAGCACAGAGCCACTAGATATTTGTGGCCAGCTTTCCGAGCTTAACGGCACACTACGGAAGACTACCCTTCACTGCTGACCATAAAATTCTATCCAGTTGAACCAACTACTGCAGGGAGCAAAATGAAACTAAAATCCATTCCCTCTCCCAAAATGAACTTTTATCAGAACTAAACCAATAATTAAGAAGTCTACTTGAACATGCCAGGGACAAGGACACTCGTATGGTAATTTGAAATCAGCAAGATACACAGTGGATGGGATTCAACGGGCTATTAAAATCAGGTGTTGGGGCTAAAGTGGGATTCCCTGCCAGGTGTCAAACCCGTCGCAATGCTCTCATCCCGCTGATCAGGTTCCCATCCAGAGTGGTGCAAGGAGCTGATATTCAGAATTGTAAATATGTGTGTAATTATAGGGCTGGAAGCCCAATTCAATGCCCTCCTGCAATGCCCCCCCCCCCCTCTCCTGCCCCAAGCAGGAAGCCAAACGGAAAGGCTTTGGTGCAGATCCCGGCAAACCCAGGCAGGCACCAACCCAGACAGGTGGTTGGTTTGGGAGGGGGGGGGGGGGGGGGGGGCTGCAGGGTATAGGAATGTGGCAGATGGCCCTAGTGGGATGGGGCGGGGCAGGGGGGGGCATGAAAAAAAGATGGAAAGCGAGATTTTAGAAGTGGAAAAATAAAAATAACAATATAAACTAATAATAATGGATTAATAAGATGAAAATAAGAAATGAAAAAAATAAATGGAAATGGAGTAGAAGTGAAGTTCATGCTCGGAAGTTGTTGAACCCAATGTTCAGTCCTGAAGGCTCTAAAGTGCCTAGTCAGAAGATAAGATGCTGTTCCTCCAGTTTACGTTGGGCTTCACTGGAACATTGCAAAAGGCCAAGGGCAGACATGTGGACTGGAGGGCAGGGTGTTGCGCTGAAATGGCAAGCGACAGGAAGATCTAGGTTCTGCTTGCGGACAGACAGATGGGTGTTCTGCAAAGCGGTCACCTAATCTGCATTTGGTCTGTCCAATGTAGAGTAGATTGCATTGAGAGCAGCGAATGCAAAGACCAGTTTAATGGAGGTGCATGTGAAGTGCTGTTTCACCTGAAAAGAGTGCTTAGGCCCCGGGATGGTGAGCAGGGTGGAGGTGAAGGGACAGGTCCTAATAACATTCAAAAGACAATAATTTATGACTACTCTCTGTTGCCTGTCACTCAACCAATTATATATCCTTGCAGCCACAATATCTTTTATTCCACGGGGCTTCAACATTGTTGATACGTCTCGATGCGTACAACAGCTAAAAAAGGTATGTATTTATTTTAAAATAAGGCAGAATAGAAAGTCTAGGTATAAGTATAAAGGGATCAAGGGATATGGGATGGGGTGGGGGGAGGCAGGATCCGCATGTTGAATTCGATGATCAGCCATGATCAAAATAAATGACAGAGCTGGCTGGAAGGGCCGAATGGCCTATTCCTGATTCTATTTTCTATAACTGAATGAAAAATAAATTAACAGATTATTAAAATTCCTTGATTAACCTGGCAGACTATGGAGTTGAGATACCGACTCATGCAGGATTCAAGACACAGTTGAAGACTGGGAGACACATAAACTGGGAGATATAAATACTAGAACAATGAACTTAGGTGGGCCAAATTACCTTTCTTCATGCTTAGTTTTTCTTTTGTCAATTGATGCACAACATTTTTGTTTCTCCTTCTTCTTAAAAGGAGCAAATTCAATTGGGATAGAATTTCACAACTCAGTCATACAAACAAGTAGCTGTTTTTTGAGTCACAACAGTGAGTTTTTAGCATGCTATTTTACCTCAGTCTGGAACAAAAACAGAAAATGCTGGAAAAGTCCTGAGTCTGGGTCTGTCTTCATCTAATGTTTACAATAAGGGCCTTTGCAAGGTTCCCCTGTCACATCAGAATTAAAAGGGAACACGGAAGAGGTTGAAAGAGAGCACAATCAACATTGCTTAAAAATTAACTTTAGGAATTGTGAATCATTAATGAAATGACTATACATGTTTTAATATGAAGGTCAATAGGGATAAAAATAGTGCCTTTTTCTAAAAGTGCTGACTGATAATTGTTTTGTTTTGCAGCAAGCAATCATTTTCTAATTAAATGCTTATGCCCCAAGGATTCCTCGCCATGCTTTCTGTGAGATTGGCAGCTGCACTCCTGGCTTCTAATAGGGAAGTAAATAAACATGCAGAATATAATAAACCAGTTATTACCCACTCCCAAAACATTGTATAAAATAATTGACAAATATTCATCAACCTTTTAGAGAATCTAGTTTAACTTGTATAGAGATGCCTCATTGTTTGATTTATTGATTTATTATTCTTGTCACATGTATTAGTATACAGTGAAAAGTATTGCTTCTTGCGCGCTATACAGACAAAACATACCATACATAGAGAAGGAAAGGAGAGTGTGCAGAATGTAGTGTTACAGTCATAGCCAGGGTGTAGAGAAAGATCAATTTAATGCGGGGTAGATCCATTCAAAAGTCTGATGGCAGCAGGGAAGAAGTTGTTCTTGAGTCGGTTGGTACATGTCCTCAGAATTTCGTATCTTTTTCCTGACGGAAGAAGGTGGAAGAGAGTATGCCTGGGGCACGTGGGGGCTTTTATTATGCTTTCCGAGGCAGCGGGAGGTGTAGAAGGAGGCAATGGATGGGAGGCTGGTTTGAGTGATGGGCTGGGCTTCATTCAGGACCCTTTGTAGTTTCTTGCGGTGTTGGACAGAGCAGGAGCCATACCAAGCTGTGATACAACTAGAAAGAATGCTTTCTATGGTGCATCTGTAAAAGTTGGTGAGAGTCGCAACGGACATGCCAAATTTGCTTAGTCTTCTGAGAAAGTAGAATCGTTTGTCGGCTTTCTTAACTATAGCGTGGCATGGAGGGACCAGGACAGGTTGTTGGTGACCTGGACACCTAAAAACTTGAAGCTCTCGGCAATTTCTACTTCATCCCCATTGCTGTAGACAGAGGCGTGTCCTCCACTACACTTCCTGAAGCTGATGACTATCTCCTTCGTTTTGTTGACATTGAGGGGGAGATTACTATCGTCACACCAGATTCTCTATCTCTTTCCTGTACTCCGTCTGATTATTGTTTGAGATCCGACCCACTACGGTGGTGTCATCAGCAAACTTGAAAATCAAGTTGGAGAGGAATTTGGCCACACAGTCATAGATGTATAAGGAGTATAGTCAGGGGCTGAGGACACAGCCTTGTGGGGCACCATGAGTATGATCATGGAAGAGGTGTTGTTGCCTATCCTTACTGATTGCGGTCTGTGGGTTAGGAAGTTCAGGTTCCAGTCACAGAGGGAGGAGCCAAGCCCCAGGCTACGGTGTTTAGAGCCGAGTTTCATAGGAATAATGGTGTTGAAGACTGAGCTGTAGTTGATAAATAGGAGTCTGACATAGGTGTCTTTGTTACCTAAGTGTTCCAGGGTTGAGTGCAGGGCCAGGAAGATGGCATCTGCTGTGGACCTGTTGCGGCAGTAGGCAAACTATAGTGGAACCAGGCAATCTAGGAGGCCAGAATTGATTTGTGCCATGACTAATCTTTCGAAGCACTTCATAATGATAGACATCAGTGCCACCGGACGATAGTCATTAAGGCACACTGCCTGGCTTTTCTTTGGTACTGGGACGATGGTTGTCTTCTTGAAGTAGATGGGGATCTCAGATTGTTGTAAAGAGAGGTTGAAGATGTCTGCGAATACCCCCATCAGCTGATCCACGCAGGATCTGAGTGCTTGTCCGGGTACCCCATCCGAGCCAGTCGCTTTCCATGGGTTGATCTTTGAGATGGCTGATCTGACATCTGTAATGGTGACCTCGGATACAGATTCGTCCGAGGCTTCCGGGGTGGAGGGCATGCTCTCGCTGAAGGGCATGCTCAAAACGGGCATAGAATGCATTGAGCTTATCAGGGAGGGGTGCATTGGTGCCAGAGTTTTACATGCCTTCATCTTTTAACCTGTTATTTCTTGCAGACCTTGCCATAGTTGGCGGGGGTCAGTGTGGCTAGCCTGGGGACTCCAGTTTGGTCCAGGACTGTCTTTTGGCATCTTTGATGGATTTCCTTAGATTATATCTAGCTTTCTTGTATAGTAAGAAGTCTCACAACACCAGGTTAAAGTCCAACAGGTTTATTAGACAATGTTGGCCGAGTTGCAAGAATAGATACCGTGTACCTGGTAGATGGTGTTCTCACGTGAGATGATGGCATCCGTGTCGATGATCCGGCACGTCTTGCAGAGGTTGCTGTGGCAGGGTTGTGTGGTGTCGTGGTCACTGTTACCACACAACGTCTACCTGATACGCTGCAGGAAAGGATGTCCCGAGGCATGGTACATTGGGGAAACCATGCAGACGCTACGACAACGGATGAATGAACACCGCTCGACAATCACCAGGCAAGACTGTTCTCTTCCTGTGGGGGAGCACTTCAGCAGTCACGGGCATTCAGCCTTGGATCTTCAGGTAAGCGTTCTCCAAGACGGCCTTCACGACACACGACAGCGCAGAGTCGCTGAGCAGAAACAGATAGCCAAGTTCCGCACACATGAGGACGGCCTAAACCGGGATGTTGGATTTATGTCACGTTATCAGTAACCCCCACAGCTTGCCTCCTGGGCTTGCAGAATCTCACTAGCTGTTCTGTCTGGAGACAATACACATCTCTTTAAACTGTGTTTAATGCTCCCTCCACCCACATTGTCTGTACCTTTAAAACCTGGCTGGCTTTAGGGATTCGCATTCTAATCAGTATTCTGCAACTTGATTTTGTGTCTGTTTGCACTGTTTGAGAGCACATTTCCACTCCATCTGACGAAGGAGCAGTGCTCCGAATGCTTATGGTATTTGCTACCAAATAAACCTGTTGGACTTTAACCTGGTGTTGTGAGACCTCTTACTGTGTTCACCCCAGTCCAACGCCGGCATCTCCACATCATTTCTTGTATAGGTCAGGGTCGTCTGGTTTGAACACCTCAGACCTGGACTTCAGCAAGCAGTGGATATTCCTATTCATCCATAGTTTCCGATTGGGAAACAAGTGGATTTGTTTCTTTGGCACAGTGTCTTCTACACTTGAACAAAGTCAGTTACTGTAGTGGCATATCCGTTCAGACTGGTCGCAGAGTTTTTAAATACTGATCAGTCTACTGACTCTATGCAGTCCCGTAAAAGATCATCTGATTCCGCAGACGAACTGTGCATGACCTTCTATGACGGATTCTCCCATTTCAATTTTGCTTGTATTCTGCTGGGAGCAGGAGCAAAGCCTTATGGTCTGAATTGCCAAAGTGTGGGTGGGCGATAGAGCGGTAGGAATATGTGATATTTAGTGTAGCAGTGGTCAAGTATGTTTGGGCCTCTGGTGGAACAGGAGACCTGTTGGTGGTATCTTGGTAGGACAATAAAACGAGACTTAGTTGGAGTTTTATCTTAGTAAGCTTAGCTCAGGAGAGCACTCTCATAACTAAGTCAAGTGGTCATGGTTTCAAACAGTCTCCAAGATTTCAGCATGTCATCTAGGCTGACACTCTGGTGCACTACTGATGGATTAATGCATTGTTGGAGGAGCCGTTTTCAAATTAGATATTAATCTTACATCCTATCTCTTTATTAAGATGCCGACATCACAAGTGATTACACTTCAAATAATATTAAATTGGCTGTCAGGATGTGAAACAGTATATGCCTGAAAATTCTTTCTTATTGCAGATAAAAGGCCAATTAAATTCTTTAAGGAAGATTAGCTGCTTGGAAGTTTTGAGGTTTTCAATTGGAATCTAAGGCTTTAAAACTTTCCAGAAACCGATTACCTTAACTACACATACTCTCAATTAAGACATTCAAGTGCTAAGTTGATTGTACAAGGAATCAACTGTAAAACCAACCTTAATTAATTTCTATTTATCACATGACTATTTATCAGGGGAGATGTTGGCCAATGGTATTATCGCTAGACTATTAATCCAGAAATTCAGCTAAGATTTGAATCCCGCCACGGAAGATAGGGAAATTTGAATTCAGTGAAAAAAATCTGGAATTAAAGAGTCCACTGAAACCATGGTCGACTGTCGTAAAAATCCATCTGGTTCACTAATATTCTTTAGGGAAGGAAATCTGCCATCCTTACCTGGTCTGGCCTACATGTGACTCCAGAGCCACAGCAATGAGCTTGCGCTCAACTGCCCTCTGAAGCGGCCTAACAAGCTACTCAGTTGTATCAATCACTATAAAGACTCAACAAAGAAATGAAACCAGACGGACCACCTGGCATTGACCTAGGCACCGGAAAAGACAATGGTAAAACAAACAACGCTGTCGACCCTGCAAAGTTCTCCTCACTAACATCTGGGGGCTCGTTCTCCCAAAATTGGGAGAACAGTCTCTCAGATTAATCAAGCAACAGCCTGGCATATTCATTCTCACAGAATCATACCTTACAGATAACACCCCAGACACCAACATTACCATCCCTGGATATGTTCTGCCCCACCAGCAGGACAGACCCAGCAGAGGTGGCAGTACAGTGGTATATAGTCAAGAGGGAGTTGCCCTGGGAGTCCTCAATATTGACTCTGGACCCCATGAAGACTCCAAAGGCTTCAGGTTAAACATGGGCAAGGAAGCCTCTTACCACGTACCACCCTCCTTCGAATGAATGATGAATCAGTATTCCTCCATGTTGGATAACACTTGGAGGAAGCACTGAGGGTGGCAAGGGCGCAAAATGTACTCTGGGTGGGGGATTTCAAGGTCCACTACCAAGAGTTGCTCAACAGCACTACTGATTGAGCTGGTCGGTCCTAAAAGATATAACTGCTAGACTGGGTCTGCAGCAAGTGATGAAGGAACCAACAAGAGGGAAAAACATACTTGACCTCATCCTTACCAATCTGCCGGCTGCAGTTGCATCTGCCCATGACAGTATCGGTAAGAGTGACCACCACACATTCTTTGTGGAGACAAAGTCCCGCCTTCACATTGAGAATAACCTCCATTGTGTTGTGCGGCACTATCACCGTGTTAATTGGGACAAAGAGCAAATCGAGTAACTCAAGACTGTGCATCCATGAGGCGCTGTGGGCCATCAACAGCAGCAGAACTGTACTCCAGCACAATCTGCAACCTCATGGCCCGGCATATCCCCCACTCAACCGTTACCACCAAGCCAGGGGATTAACCCTGGTTCAATGGAGAGTGCATGAAGGCTTGCCAGGAGCAGCACCAGGCATACCTAAAAATGAGGTGTCAACCTGGTGAAGCTACCAAATAGGATGACTTGCATGCCAAACAGCATAAACAGCAAGTGACAGACAGAACCAATCGATCCCACAACTAATGGGTCAGATCTAAGGTCTGCAGTCCTTCCACATCCAGTCGTAAATGATGGTGGACAATTAAACAATTCACTGGAGGAGACAGCTCCACAAACAGCACCGTCCTCAATAATGATGGAGCACAGTACATCAGTGCAAAAGATGAGGCTGAAGCATTTGCAGCAATCTTCAGCCAGACATGCCAAGTGGATGATCCATCTCGGGCTCCTCCAGTGGTCCCCAGCATCTCAGATGCTAGTCTCGAGCCAATTCGATTCATTCCACATGATATCAAGAAACGGTTGGAGGCACTGAAGATTGCAAAGGCAATGGGCCCTGATAACATTCCGGCAATAGTGCTGAAGACTTGTGCTCCAGAACTTGCCACTTCCCTAGCCAAGCTCTTCCAGTACAATTACAACACTGGCGTCTACCCGACAATGTGGAAAATTGTCCAGATATGTCCTGTACACACAAAGCAGGACAAATCCAACCCAGCCAATTACTACCCAATCAGTCTACTCTTGATCATTACTAAACTGATGGAGGGGTCATCAACAGTGCTTTCAAGCAGCACCTGCTCAGCAATAACCTGCTCAGTGACACCCAGTTTGGGTTTCGTCAGGGTCACTCAGCTCCTGGTCTCATTACAGCCTTGGTTCAAACACGGTAAAAGAGCTGAATACCAGAGGTGAGGTGAGAATGACAGCCCTTGACATCAAGGCCGCATTCGACCGAGTGTGGCATCAAGGAGCCCGAGCAAAACTGGAATCAATGGGTAATGGGGGAAAACTCTCTGCTGGTTGGAGGCATACCGGCACATGGGAAGATGGTTGTGGTTGTGGAGGGTCAGTCATCACAGCTCCAGGACATCTTTGTAGGAGTCCCCCAGGGTAGTCCCTCAGGGTCCCAAGCCCAACCATCTTCAGCTGCTTCATCAATGACCTTCCCTCTGCCATAAGGTCAGAAGTGGGGATGTTCGCCAATGATTGCACAATGTTCAGCACCATTCAAGACTCCTCAGATACTGAAGCAGTCCATATCCAAATGCAACAAGACCTGGACAACATCCAGGCTTGGGCTGACAAGTAGCAAGTAACATTCATGCCACACAAATGCCAGGCAATGACCATCACCAATAAGAGACAAACTAACCACCACCCCATGACATTCAACGGTGTTACCATGACCGAATCCCCACTGTCAACTTCCCTGGGGTTACTACTGGCCAGAAACTCAATTGAACTTGCCACATAAACACAGTGGCTACAAGAGTTGGTCAGAGGCTAGGAATACTGCGGTGAGTAACTCACCACCTGACTCCCCAAAGCCTGTCCACCATCTACAAGGCACAAGTCAGGAGTGTGATGGAATACTGTCCACTTGCCTTGGTGGGTGCAGCTCTACAAACACTCAAGAAGCTTGACACCAGCCAGGACAAAGCAGCCTGCTTGATTGGCACCAAATCCACAAACATCCACTCCCTCCACAACCAACGCTCAGTAGCAGCAGTGCGTACCATCTACAAGTTACACTGCAGCAACGATCCTTATACAGCGCCTTCAAACCCACGACCACTTCCATCTCGAAGGACAAGGGCAGCAGATACATGGGAACACTACCACATGCAAGTTCCCCTCCATCCTGACTTAGAAATAAATCACCGTTCCTTCCCAGTCGCTGGGTCAAAATACTAGAATTCCCTCCCTAATGGCATTGTGGGTCAACCCACAGCACGTGGCCTGCAGCAATTCAAGAGGGCAGTTCACCACCACCTTCTCAAGGGCAACTAGGGATGGGCAAAAATGCTGGCCAGCCAGCGACGCCCATGTCCCATGAATGAATTTTAAAAATGACTTATGTGGAAAACAATATCAGGAAATAACTTCAAAATTCAAATAGAAGGGCGGCACGATAGCACAGTGGTTAGCACTGCTGCTTCACAGCTCCAGGGACCTGGGTTCGATTCCCGGCTTGGGTCACTGTCTGTGTAGAGTTTGCACATTCTCCTCGTGTCTGCGTGGGTTTCCTCCGGGTGCTCCGGTTTCCTCCCACAGTCCAAAGATGTGTGGGTTAGGTTGATTGGCCATGCTAAAATTGCCCCTTAGTGTCTTGAGATAGGTAGATTAGCGGGTAAATATGTAGGGATATGGGGATAGGGCCTGGGTGGGATTGTGGTCGGTGTAGACTCGATGGGCCGAATGGCCTCTTTCTACACTATAGCGTTTCTATGATTTCTATGAAGTCACCAGGAACAGCAAAGTATTTCCTCAAAGAGAAAGCATGACTGTGCTTATCCTAAATGTCAGTCCGTTCAAACAATCAAAAGAACAAGTATATGAGGCTGGGTAATGTCTTCACTTATTAACTTATAACATGATTTTTCTTTTAAAACATTCTTTTTGAAAATGTTTTAAATCTTCAAAATATTTTGAAGTATAATGAATAAAACAATGAAGGCATATTTAGCAGTTTTTTAATTGATTTGTAGATCGCTCAAGATCAAGTTCCGGAATGTACAAGGTCAGTTGCACTATTCCAGTTAACAAAACACATTAGAGACTACACTTAATTCAAGTTCTAAAACGTTTAGTGCAAAATCTTTTAGTGCAAAATGTTTGAATTATCAGGATCAGAGTGCATTCTGCCCTGTTAAGCCCAAACACTACTAAGAGCATGCACTGTAGTCATTTTAAGGACAATTCCTCACAGGCACACTCTGAAGTCAACCATAATTATTTCTCTATAGATTAACAGCTGGCAGTAAATTCTCAGTTCCTCCTGAAAATCAGAAATCAACAGAAAAGGGCTGGTTTTCACTCTTTAGGCAGTACTTTACCACTTTTTGTCTAAGTGCTGGGCAGGCTTGAAACTGGAAGAGTTTCAGATCCATCTTTTGGGCATGTTTTTAGGGGCACCCATACGCACTCTGCCTGCAAAATTCTGAGTGAGCCTGTTGCTCGCTGCAAAAGCCTGTGGACGGGACTTAATGCGCCCGAGAGCCTGCAGAGGGAGGTAGCGCGCATGTGCAGGCCTTTGATGCTGCACATGTGCATTAGCAGTAGTAGGGGTCTGACAGACAAAGAGAGAGCAACAGCTCCCCCCCCACCTCCCTCTTCAATCGTGGGGGCCCACAGCCCGAGATACAGCCCCTGCCGGCCCCCCCCCACCTCGCCGCCCAGACCGGTTGAGGACCCCTCCCTCCCCCACCAATCGTGGCCCTGCTGCCCTCCCCCCGCTGATCGCTGCAGAGTGGCAGCGTGCCCCGTCTCCCTCCCCCCATCCATTGTTGCAGAGTGGCAGAGTGCCCCACCCCCATTAGCCCCACCCTCACTGGCCCCTGCCCCATTAGCCCCGCCCACTGACCCCTCCCCCATTAGCCCCTGGTGCTCGTAAAATGCCACTGGTCGCGAAAACCAGCACCAATCGTGCTAATCGCTTTAGGCCCCACTTTATAACTGGTAAAATGGCCCCCCTTCGACTTTTGCATCTGTAATAAAGTGTTACATCTGGAATTGTGACAAATTCAAATACCTGGGAACAGGAAAATTAGAAAAAAATGTAACTGATCCTCAATTTGGATCTTCTAAAGGAAATATACATTCATACAGATCTCTTAGGGTGATGGAGACAGGAAGAGGAGGAGTAGATGTCCTATATTTCTGTAGGGTTAAAGGCTTGCTTCAATACTTCAAGTCAGATGTGCATTAGAAGCTGTGCATATTGGCAGCAAGAATTCAGGAAAACGACAGCTGGCAGAATTTGAAGAATCTTGGGCAGCAAAACGTTCAGTGTGCCTACAGTGGGCCACACAATCTTCAGTAAGCAATTGCTTGCAATTCAGCACTGTTATATATGGGCAGCAAAGTAAGTTATGGAATTGCATTAGGAGAAAAGCTTGAACTGTAACAGTAATCAAAAATATTTTCATACCAGTTGAAAAACGCACAGATCAACCAGGACATTTTTAAACTCAGCAAATGTCATAAAATAAATTCATAACTTCTTAACTCTAATATTGTAGTTATACATTCTGTTTTATTTCATTTTGTGACAGCTTCAAAATGCCAGTTATAAAAAGAGATGAGCTCAGAATGTTAAACTAATAAACTATGTGAACAAGTAACTGAGTTTGTGTATATGCAAACTAGCAGATATTGCAAATGGTTGCAGAGTACAGATGAGGTAATATAACTGGGTGTATTATGAATTAGATTAAAACAACAATGGTTAATTTACCTTACAGCACAGATTGCAGGTACTTACCATTTTCATTTGCATTTGCTGGAAACAACATTAAAGGCCTCTGGCTACATAAGGGAGGCTTAGACTCAAAACTCTTTTTCTGTGCCGAATTCAGCGATAGATTTGGGTGATTTGTGCCAGTTTCTGGTACCATTTGGAAAATCTGTGGATGGTTTACAAAGAAATCTTCACATACATTCTGAATTTCAATACTGGCCAAAAGCAGACTCCTACTTCCTGAGTTAATAGCATCTGAAAGAGCTAACCTCCTACCAATGCTCTCCCCTTTCCCTGATGGCAGTTTGCTCCGCAAGTGCCAGGCACCTCACCTAAGCAGTCATCCTTCATGTACAAGCCTAGACAGTAAGTGCCAGCATGCTATTCGACAGGAAGGCATTTCAGTGTCAAGTTTCTTTTTATTATTTCATGGCATATGGGTGTTGCTGATAAAACCAGCATTTGTTGCCTATCCCTAATTGCCTTTGAGATGCATGGCTTGCTGGGCAATTTCAGTAGACAGTTACAGTCAACCACATTGCTGTGGGTCTGGAGTCACGTGCAGGCCTACCAGGTAACAATGTCAGATTTCTTTCCCTAAAGGACATTAATAATCCATTAGTGAATTAGTATTAGATGAGTTTTTACAACAATTAATAATGGTGCCATGGTCATAATTACTGGGACCAGATTTTTATTAATTGAATTTAAATTCCACCAGCTATAGTGAGATTCAAACCCATGTGCCCAGGACATGCACCTCTGGATTACTAATTCAGTGCCACTATCTCCCCCACTATTGCCACACACATCTTTCCGACAGGATTCACTGTACAGAAATCTGAGTAAGGACCATATCACAGCATTCATTCTCTTACTTTAAAGGTCATTGAGACTGAGCCTATCCCTTTTTCTCTTAACTTCTTCTCCACAAACCCAACTAGTTTTATAATCAGTAAAATTGCAGTGCTGTTAACTGCTATACACAGATGTTTGTAGATGCATGTTTGAGATTACTACTGCTTTGACCATAATCAAACTTCCATGAGGGATAGTAGCAATGTTACTGGATTAGTAATCCGGAGACCCAAGACTAATGCGCTGGAGACACGAGTTCAAAACCCCCCCCACGGGAGCTAGGGAAATTTAAGTTAAAGTAATTAAAATTATGGAGTAAAATACTACTCCTCTGAAGCGATCAGATGTCATTAAAAACCAATCTGGTTCATTAAGGTCCTTCAGTGAAGGAAATCTGCAGTGTTCATCTGGTCTCACGGCCTAGCAACCCACTCAATTGTATCAAACCAAACAATGAGTGTTCACCATTTAGACTGTGGCGGTTCACCACCAGCTTCTTAAGACAATAAATTCTGACCTTACCAGCTTTGTTCACATCCCGAGAATTAATTCAAAAATTATTTACTCCATTTTTAAAAAAATGCAATTCATGCTCCAGTTTCCAGAATTTCAGAAAATGCTGGAAATGCTCAGGAAGTTTCCAGAATTTTCTGTTATTTTAGAACTCCAGCATCCAGAGTATTTTGCCTTTGTAACAACATGTTAGTAAGTCAAAGGTACTAAGAAAACTTCAGAATCTGAATGACCTGAGATGGCTCATTACCTTCCTATAGGTCATCAGGAACCATCTGAAAATCTTGTCCCTCACAGTTAGGCTTCTAAGGAAATCACCCTAGTAGTTCTCAGATTGTCATCTTCCAAGTGCAGTGCTCAATGGAAAAGGGCCTTAACCTGAAAAATTAACACTGATTCTCTCTCCACAAATGCTGCTTGACTTGAATGTTTTCAGTATTTTCTGCTTTTAATTCAGATTTCCGATGGGTCTGTGAGGCTCCTAGGTATGAGGATATGGTAAGATCCTGGGAATTATTAAAAGTGATATAGATTACAAAAGCCAGGAAATTAAGCTAAACCTATATAAGACATTAGTTTGTTCCCAACTGGAGTGTTGTGTTCAATTTTGAGCACCACACTTTAGGGAAGCTTTTAGAAAGGGTACAGAAAAGATTTACTAGAATTGCTCCAGTTATGTGAATAAACTGGGGAAGCTGAAACTGTTCTCCATAGAGAAGGACAAGAGGATATTTATTAGAAGTGTTTAAAATCATGAAGAGTTTAGATAGAGTAAATAAAGAGAAACCATTCCCAATGTTTTAAAGGGTCAATAACAAGGAGACACAGACATAAGATGATTGGCAAAAGATTCAGAGATAAAATTTCTTTATACAACAGGTTGTCAGGATTTAGAATGCATTTCTTAACAGGGTGGTGGAAACAGATTCAATGGTAGCTTTCAAAAGAGAGTTTGATAAATACAGAGAAAAAGAAGCACAGGGAAATTGTAAAAGAACCAAGGAGTGGGACTAATTGGATCACTCTTAGAAAGAGTTTACACACACCCGATGGGCTGAATAATCTCTTTGTGCCGTACTATTCTATGGCAAAGGATTATGGAAGTCTGTACACAAGTGAACTTGAGTGTGGCTTCTGAAACACTTACCTTTTCATGGTTTTCTATTAAAATCTCAACGATTATATTCTGGAACTTGATATCCATGATTGCTGCTACAGTCTCCTCCTTTGGTCTGAGCAGAGTTGGTCCAAAGACCACACCTAGGTTTGCCACGGTCATCAGATTTTGTTTGTGGTTATCAGACACCCTGGGCAACAAGAGAGAACAAACTCACCGATTGAAGACTGGCCAACAAAATTATTCTAAAATGTTTCAATTACTTAAACAAAACAGAACTAGCAGCTCAGCTTCCTAAACCATAGATAGCTCATAGGAAATTTTAGGAAAATGGCACTTATATACTTCATTACACTAACTACGTGATCAACACTAGCTGCTGACAACAATTGTTGACCTGTTAACAGGAAACTTGCAATAGACCTATAAAGAAATGAAAACTGAAATCAAAAAGTTAAAAAGGTGTTTGTGACATAATTGTTGAATACAGTCTATTGAGCCGCAGGATTGATGAACGCCTTCATTCTCAACAATGGCTGAATCAAGCAGTTAAAGATAAGGTAGCCTTACCTTTAACTGCCCCTTGACATTCAATGGTGTAACCATCACTGAATCCCCCACTGTCAACATCCTCAGGGTTACCATTGACCAGAAACTCAACTGGACTCACAACATAAACACAGTGGCTACAAGAGCAAGTCAGAGGCTATGAATACTGCGGCGAATAACTCACTTCCTGACTCCCCAGAGCCTATCCACCATCTACAAAGCACAAGTTAGAAATGTGATGGAATACTCCCCACTTGCCTGGATGGGCGCAGCTCCAACAACACTCAAGAAGCTTGACACCATCTAGACAAAGCAGCCTGCTTGATTGGCACCACATCTACAAACATTCAATCTCTCCACCACCGACGTTCAGGAGCAGCAGTGTGTACTATCTACAAGATGCACTGCAGCAATTCACAAAAGATCTTTAGACAGCACCTTCCAAATCCACGACCACTTCCATCTAGAAGGACAAGGGCAGCAAATAAATGGGCACCAACAGCTGCAAGTTCCCCTCGAAGCCACTCACCATCTTGACTTGGAAATATATCGGCATTCCTTCGCAGCCGCTGGGTCAAAATCCTGGAATTCCCTCCCTAATGGCTTTGTGGGTCAACTCACAGAACATGGACTGCAGCGATTCAAGAAGGCAGCTCACCACCACCTTCTCAAGGGCAACTAGGGGTGAGCAATAAATGCTGGCCAGCCAGTGATGCCCATGTTCCACGGACGAATTAAAAAAAACTCAGCCATTATTGAGAATTAAGGTGTTCATCAATCCTACTCCTCAATAGACTGTATTCAACAATTATGTCACAAACACCTTTCTAACTTTTTTGATTTCAGTTTTCATTTCTTTATAGGTTTATTGCAAGTTTCCTGTTATCAGTCAACAATTGCTGTCAGCTGCTACTGTTGGTCACCTACTTAGTGTAATGAAGTAGTGTAAAGTCAGTGGTTAGTGTAAAGCCATCTTCTGCCAAAAGTACAGGCGAATCAGACATCTCAACTCCTCCTGAGGTCCCCAGAATCACAGGATCCAGTCTTCAGCCAGTTTGATTTACTGCGTGTGATATCAAGAAAAAGCTAAGCGCCTTAGTTGGCTATTTGGTCCCTTGAACTTGCTCTACTATTCAGTGAGATCATGTCGGTTTTGACCTTGGCCTCGGTATGGGTCCCAATAACCCATACTGTAGTGTCCCAGTAATCCCAACCGTAGTGCTGAACTCATATGCTTCAGAACTAGCCAGGTCATTAGCCAAGCTGTTACAACACTGGCATCTACCCGACGAAGTGGAAAATTATCTAAGTATATCCTATCTGCAGGATAGCAGGACAAATACAATCTGGCCAATTACCATCACACCCATCAATCAATCTACACACAATCATTAGCAAAGTTGACGTAGGTAGTGTAGATGGAGAAAGAATGGCTACAACAATGTTTTAACAACAATAATGGCAATAGTTGCTTTAAAATGGCTATTCTGACTGAGAGTTAAATCATGCTGGGATCTTTGGTCAACTTATAATTAAAACTAGATGCAGCTCATTATGTTACTCTGGTCTGAGGTTTCCTGTGTTGACTAAATAAGGGAAGTTGTTTACTTTCGAGCAGACATAGTGGCCTCGAATTTTATTGCCGTTATGCGTGGGACATGCAGTCTGAGCTAAGTGGAATGGCGTTGTTTGCTAGTAATATCATTGGATTTTCAAACCATGTGATCGGTTTCTAGTTACACAATTGGCTGGATGACAGAGAGTCTTCTGGAAGCAAGTGGAGGATTTGTACATAAAAGACATTGTAGTCCTTTGTTTGCCAACGACAACTCCATAGCGATTAACCATCGTAAGAGTGCCCTGAAGAAATTTTCCTCAAAGACAACAAAGATAGATTCAACATTGGAAAAGATTTGGCCAGTTCTTCCCTAAAACTGGTAGTGTCTATTTTAAGTTAAATAACGCAAGTTAATATTCAGTTAAAGTTGATGTTCAGTTAAGAATTAAAGTCCAGTTGAGAGTTGATGAGTTGTCGCTGGTATCAGAAGTGTTAAATAAGGAAATAAATTGTTGCATGAATTAAAGAGTCAACTCTTGTTCTTGTTTGTCTCATTAAACTGAAATGATTAGAAGATATTTAAATTGAAAGCTGAATAATAGTAGGGTGGAGTCATCTTGGAGCATCGACAAACTGTTGTCCAAGTTTGGAGATAGGTGTGACAAGTGAGTGTATTCTAGAATCTACTTGAAGGAAAGAGTGTCAGTGGAGGCATTGATGAAGATATTTCCGTGGCAAGATCCAAGAGATGTGCGGAAGCAGTTTCAGGGCAGAAAGGTGACAACAAAATTGGAGCCACCATAAAATCCAGAAGCAGCAAACCCTGGAGAGTAGAACTATGTAAGAGTTTTAACAACACCAGGTTAAAGTCCAACAGGTTTATTTGGTAGCAAACGCCATTAGCTTTCGGAGCGCTGCCTTTAACCTGGCGTTGTTAAAACTCTTGCTGTGTTTACCCCAGTCCAACGCCGGCATCTCCACATCAGTAGAACTCCAGCCAGAAATCAGGATGTAGCTGAAGCTGCTAAAACAGCCAGTGCAGATCAGGTACAACCCCAGTGGGAATAGCAACAGCGGGGAAGGGGTATAAACTGGTCAGTTATTTTAAAATATTAGCAATATAGCTGCAAATCAGACATAACAGAGATCAGTAGAGAGGAAGGGGGGGTCTGCTGCCACTCTGCCTGAAATCAGTGGGGGGAAAGAGGGGGGGTCCGCTGCCACTCTGCCTGAGATCAGTGGGGGAAGGGGGAGTCCGCTGCCACTCTGCCTGAGAGCAGTGGTGGGGAAGGGGGATCCGCTGCCGCTGCCTGAGATCGTGGGGTGGGGGGGGTGGGTCTGGGTGGGTCCGATGCCACTCTGCCTGAGGTCAGTGGGGTGGGAAGGGGCTCCACTGCCACTCTGCCTGAGGTCGGTGGGGGAAGGAAGGGGAGGGGCCCGCGTTCGGTCTGGGTGGCAGAGGGGGTGGGGAGATCGGGGGTCAGTAATGTTGTGGAGGTGGGGCAGTGTCTGTGGGGGCCAGGGGGAGGCATTATCCGGAAGGGATGTGGCAGGGGAGCAGCATTATATCATTTTTTTTCTGCGCATGCAAGTTGGAGGCGCCGACTGGAGCTGCAGGGTTTTGAGTGCGTTAAGCCCCGCCCACAGGCTTGTGCAGCGCGATTCGGAATTGCTGATATTTTTGCAGTCTACATTTTTGAGTGCGGAGGGAAAATCCATTTTTCCATTTTTGAGAATGGGTCTAAAAGTTGGATCTGAAACACTCCCAGTTTCTAGTCCACCCAGCACTTCGAATCAAAATGGTAAAATAGGGCCCATTGAGTCATAATTTGCTACTGAAGAGTACACAAGAGAAATTAATAAATAGATAGCACCCATTCCATTATTGTATCACCTTCAAGAATTATTACCAAAAAAAAGTATGTATTTTGTAAAGAAAGTGCCAGTGAAAGCTCTAATGAGACATAAACCCAATCACACCAGCTAAAGCAAAGAGCTTAATCTTACTTTGCCAAATGTTTTATCGTTATTTCCAGCATTGCTCTGTTCTTTTCTGGTAGCCGATGCACATATTTGTGAATCTCTGACAGTCTTGATTCTGGATGATCCAATTCTAGTATAAGTCAAAAACAGAATTAAAATACTTCTGGGCCAGAATTCGCCAACCTCGCTCATGGCTGGAATTCTCTGGTTCCACTGCTGTGAATGGAGATTTGGCTGAGTGCCAAATTCTCTGTTCTCGCTGGCAACGGTAGAGAGGTGCGTGAGACCAGAGAATTCTGGCACTAGTTTATCTCAACCCAAGTCTGGTATTTCCATTTAAGAATGCTTTGATACCCATTTTCCAAATGAATAAGTTAGTCTGATTTCAGGTGAAAAGGAAGGCTTAATAATGCAAAGTTCCTTTGAAACAACCAGTTGGTCTACTAGTTTGCCTAATGCTATCAGCTTACATGGGTTTCAAAACTTACCTTCATGGCTACAGTCACATGTCACCATAGATAGAAAATATAAAGAATATTAAAATAGTCTGTGGTATGCCAAATTCCTGAATGCTTTCCATACTTACATTAAAATAAGTTCTGGTGCATGTTTAGAAATGCTTTTAAGTACTATGAAAGGAGATCAAAAGCTCTACAGAGCAGAACAATTGTCTGTCTAGAAATATCTGCTAGCATCAGCATTACATTCCACAGAGGCTACTGCAGGTGCTGATCAATATTCTGTACTGGTTTGCTTTCCATCTGAGAATGGGAGAAGAGGGTTTGCAGCAGGCCAGAGTGGGGGACAAGTAGGCTTCATGAATATTCTGGGACTTTGCTTGATGAACTTTACAGGAGTACATGGAGTATATGCGCAGAATTTTCTCACAGGATATTCTGTAGGTTGGATAGAATGCATGATACAGCAGATTTTATCCAACGATGAACAGTTCTTTGGATGTTTTGTAAGAAAATTCTAACATTTTCTTCAATATATAAAAAAATAAAAATCACAATCAGGCTCAATATCTTGCTCCCTTCCTGAAATTTTGTAATCTGCTCCCCTAATGACTCATCCAGTCAGTAAACCTGGGAAAGTCCCAGATTCAATCTCCAATCCATTTCATCTTATCTCACCTCAGCTAGACAGTATGAAGTGCTCCTGGAAAAGAAGAGGGAGATCTGGCAAGGTTTTCAGGTCTGATCACTAGCCACAACCTGATGCTGGACATGTCAGTGTGAGAATATTGGATGAAGACTTGTTTAACCTCCTAAGTAATGGGTGAATAACCAAAACAGAATTAGTGTGTAAATTGCAGAAGGCCTATTTGAAGAAGCAAAATTAATAGTCCAACCGAATTTTACAATCTACATAATCTTCTGCTACACACAAACCATTCCCATTTATCCAGCAGCGTATGGGTCAAAATGCCAGTCATGCTATGTGCTATACTAACTGTATGCAGTTCCATTAATCTAGTAGAGTAAGGTTCTGTACTTACTGGCTGCTTTGATAAAGCTGTGTTGTAGTTGGAATGTCATCAGTGGAGCTGGAAGCACCCTAAAAGAAAATTTGAAATATCATAAAGTTAAGATTGAACAGAAGGATTTTGATTTTAAAACTGATTAATTTACAACATGTCAGAGAAAAAAACCAGAGGGCATGGGTTAAGGGTGAAAGGAGAAAAGTTTAAAGGGAATATTAGGGGGGGCTTCTTCACGCAGAGAGTGGTGGGAGTGTGGAATGAGCTGCCGGATAAAGTAGTAAATGCGGGGTCACTTTTAACATTTAAGAAAAACTTGGACAGGTTCATGGATGAGAGAGATATGGTCCAAGTGCAGGTCAGTGGGACTAGGCATAAAATGGTTCGGCACAGACAAGAAGGGCCAAAAGGCCTGTTTCTGAGCTGTAATTTTCTATGGTTCTATGTGCAGTAACAGTGAATATGCTATAAAATTAGTAACCCTGATGCCTGGACATGGTAGTTTGAGAATTTGAACTTAGTAAAAAAAACTGGAAATAAAAATAGCTTGCATCAACAAAAGTTAAAACTCAACTAGGTCTTGTACAAATGGAAAGCAGCCATCCTTACTCAGTCTGGACCATGTGTGACTCCAAACCAGTGTGGATGATTCTACATGCTACTTTGAAGTGGTCTACCAAGCCATTCATCTTATTGAATCTTAGAATGATAAAGCACAGGTGGAGGCCATTCAACCCAATGAGACTGCCAGTTTAATCAACTAAACTGCTACTAAAATGGTTGGACAATGCAGCCCATCACTTGCTACACAGGTAATAACTGACAGCAATGTTCACATTCAATAATGAGTTTTTAAAAATCTTTAAATAACTGGCAAGACTTTTCATGATGTGATATTTATGACCTCATGAAAGTAGCGCCATTCACTCAAAACTGAATGTTACAGCATGATCTTGACAATGTATCTCAATGTGTTCATTGGCTGCTCAGATAAACTTTCTCCATTTGGTTGGTCACAAGCCATGAGTTGGCAGGGATCTTTGACCTCTTCAGAAATGCTTTGAGGGCATGTTTCTGTTGACCTTCCTGGAGTCTCCTGCTACAACTGAGTTCCAAGTAAATTTGTTGCTGCAAGAGTCAGGTGTCAGGCATATGAATGACATGCTCCGTCCGGTGCACCTAGTTTTGACCGACTTGACTTGAGCAGATTGGCATGTTCATCATTGACAGAAGAAGGGGCTGAACACAAATGGATGTTGATACATTAAGTGAGTGAGCAAAACCAGGCAGATGGAGTTCACTCTACATGACGTTTGAGGTCATTTACCTTGCATCTAGGAATGATGAGTCAGAAATTGAATATTGCTGAAAAGAGGCATGTTGCTGAAGCTTTTCATCTTGCCCTAATCAGGACGAATGGTAGAATGCCAAATTTCAAACAATCACAACAATAAAAAAGGTTGCTGATTGATTGGCAAGTCGACTTTGACTAAGGCAATGCAATGGAGAAAGCAAAAAGTGAACTACAGGTTCTCTGAGCTTCCAGGTAATTTTTTTAAAAATCCTTTTGTTTGCAAATAATGGGTCCCTGTGTATGAATGTATGTCATGATGTGGAGATGCCGGCGTTGGACTGGGGTAAACACAGTAAGAAGTTTAACAACACCAGGTTAAAGTCCAACAGGTTTATTTGGTAGCAAAAGCCACACAAGCTTTCGGAGCTCTTAGCCCCTTCTTCAGGTGAGTGGGAATTCTGTTCACAAACAGAGCTTATAAAGACACAGACTCAATTTACATGAATAATGGTTGGAATGCGAATACTTACAACTAATCAAGTCTTTAAGAAACGAAACAATGTGAGTGGAGAGAGCATCAAGACAGGCTAAAAAGATGTGTATTGTCTCCAGACAAGACAGCCAGTGAAACTCTGCAGGTCCACGCAACTGTGGGAGTTACAAATAGTGTGACATGAACCCAATATCCCGGTTGAGGCCGTCCTCGTGTGTGCGGAACTTGGCTATCAGTTTCTGCTCAGCGACTCTGCGCTGTCATGTGTCGCGAAGGCCGCCTTGGAGAACGCTTACTCGAATATCAGAGGCCGAATGCCCGTGACCGCTGAAGTGCTCCCCAACAGGAAGAGAACAGTCTTGCCTGGTGTCTTGCCTCCCGAAGATACACAAGGCAAACACACCCGGCCGTCCCATCGTATCGGGCAATGGGACCCTGTGCGAGAACCTCTCCGGCTATGTCGAGGGCATCCTGAAACCCATTGTACAAAGAACCCCCAGCTTTTGTCGCGACACGACGGACTTCCTACAGAAACTCGGCACACATGGAGCAGTTGAACCAGGAGCGCTCCTCGTCACAATGGATGTCTCGGCACTCTACACCAGCATCCCCCATGACGATGGCATTGCTGCAACGGCCTCAGTGCTCAGCGCCAACAACTGCCAGTTTCCAGATGCAATTTTACATCTCATCCGCTTCATCCTGGACTACAATATCTTCACCTTCAACAACCAGTTCTTCATCCAGACACACGGAACAGCCATGGGGACCAAATTCGCACCTCAATATGCCAACATCTTCATGCACAGGTTCGAACAAGACTTCTTCACCGCACGGGACCTTCAACCGATGCTATACACTAGATACATCGATGACATTTTCTTCCTTTGGACTCATGGTGAACAATCACTGAAACAACTCGAAGATGACATCAACAAGTTCCATCCCACCATCAGGCTCACCATTGACTACTCTCCGGAATCGGTTGCATTCTTGGACACACGCATCTCCATTAAGGACGGTCACCTCAGCACCTCACTGTACCGCAAGCCCACGGATAACCTCACGATGCTCCACTTCTCCAGCTTCCACCCTAAACACGTTAAAGAAGCCATCCCCTACGGACAAGTCCTCCGTATACACAGGATCTGCTCGGATGAGGAGGATCGCAACAGACACCTCCAGACGCTGAAAGATGCCCTCATAAGAACAGGATATGGCGCTAGACTCATTGATCAACAGTTCCAACGCGCCACAGCGAAAAACCGCACCGACCTCCTCAGAAGACAAACACAGGACACAGTGGACAGAGTACCCTTCGTTGTCCAGTACTTCCCCGGAGCGGAGAAGCTACGGCATCTCCTCCGGAGCCTTCAACATGTCATTGATGAAGACGAACATCTCGCCAAGGCCATCCCCACACCCCCACTTCTTGCCTTCAAACAACCGCACAACCTCAGACAGACCATTGTCCGCAGCAAACTACCCAGCCTTCAGGAGAACAGTGACCATGACACCACACAACCCTGCCACAGCAACCTCTGCAAGACGTGCCGGATCTTCGACACAGATGCCATCATCTCACGTGAGAACACCATCCACCAGGTACACAGTACATACTCTTGCAATTCGGCCAACGTTGTCTACCTGATACGCTGCAAGAAAGGATGTCCCGAGGCATGGTACATTGGGGAAACTATGCAGACGCTGCGACAACGGATGAATGAACACCGCTCGACAATCACCAGGCAAGACTGTTCTCTTCCTGTTGGGGAGCACTTCAGCGGTCACGGGCATTCGGCCTCTGATATTCGAGTAAGCGTTCTCCAAGGCGGCCTTCGCGACACACGACAGCGCAGAGTCGCTGAGCAGAAACTGATAGCCAAGTTCCGCACACACGAGGACGGCCTCAACCGGGATATTGGGTTCATGTCACACTATTTGTAACTCCCACAGTTGCGTGGACCTGCAGAGTTTCACTGGCTGTCTTGTCTGGAGACAATACACATCTTTTTAGCCTGTCTTGATGCTCTCTCCACTCACATTGTTTCGTTTCTTAAAGACTTGATTAGTTGTAAGTATTCGCATTCCAACCATTATTCATGTAAATTGAGTCTGTGTCTTTATAAGCTCTGTTTGTGAACAGAATTCCCACTCACCTGAAGAAGGGGCTAAGAGCTCCGAAAGCTTGTGTGGCTTTTGCTACCAAATAAACCTGTTGGACTTTAACCTGGTGTTGTTAAACTTCTTACTATGAATGTATGTCACAAACATTAATGAGCCACATTATGAGCTTGGCTGATTATCTTAGATCAGAGTATTTCCAAATTAAGATTAATTCAATTCTTGTTCAACAAGGGTATTAACGGATCAGGAGGAAAGATGGATAAAATGGAGCTGAGTGAAACATTAGCCGTGATCTAATTAAATGGCATAACGGGATCAAGGAACTGAATGGCCTATTCTGGTTACTAAGTTCCTGGAACAATCTCTTATCTCTTAATAGTTGAAAAGTTGGCTTGCAAGAGCAGAATAACTCTGCTGCAATGACAAATGCCTCATCATTGTTGGCTTGAGGATGGTCTTTTGTATTTCAGTTGGAGTGATGGGTAGATTTGGTGAACTCTTGAATTGGTCTCTGGGAAATTCTGGCTACAAGGCAATTATACTGAAGGTCTATTGAGAATTAATTGAAATGTTCAACCTAATGTAGTTTTCCTAAACTGCATAACTGGGGAAAGCAGCACAATAAGCGATTGTTCCATACAAACTTCAGTGCGCTATAGAACATATTCCGTTGAGACAGGTCTGTTTATAAACTGACCGCTTTCATTTTTTTCACCACTTGTTTAATTTCTCCCAAATTAACCCAGAATTTTTATGCAATGTTCGTACAATGTTTCTTTACAATAGAATGGTCATTGATATACTAATAGAAAGTAGCATATTTCTTATCAAGAGAGTGTTAACCTATGTATTAATTCTGTCAAAGTAGTCCCGATGAAGATGATCAACATAGACTGTGGTTTTGACCATTGACTCTTCCCATTCTACCTCCATTGGTACTCATTATTGATGTATTAACTGCCCATATAACTCAGCAATTACTTGACACAAAACTGGATTTCAGTTGACACATCCAGTTTTTCCAATCTTAGCAACATTTTGACAAAGGTAGGTAATGACCAAATACAGTTTACAGCTGATCCTGATCATTATTTATAAACATATTACAATTAGCATACATATGCAAATTGACATCATTTGTATTATTTTTATTTTTAAACCAGTTAAGTATTCTGCTGTTTAATGCAGCAAGGAAAATGTTTCTGCACCAATTCAAAAACCATCCTGATGTCCACGTTTCATTTATTAATATCCTCCAGTCACATTTCATGCAATATTCAGAATCAGATTATTTTGTTTGGGATAAGAGTAAGCAAGTTTTTTAAAAAATCAATGGGCACTGGTCACAGTAAGTCACCATAGAGATGGACTCATTGCTCAGAAATTCATGATTCTTACAATGGATGAGTTCCAGATGGTCATCGCCTTGCAATAAATAAAGAGCTGCTTTTCACTCAGAGTAGTTTTACCTCGCTAAGAATCAGTAGCCAGAAACAGGCAGAAAAAAAATGGCAATTTAAATTCAGCCTGCAGGGTTCTCAGGACACACTGGACTAGCAGCAAAATGGCAAGATTTAATACCAGCACTTTTGATCTCCTTCCAGCATGAAACATCCTAAGACCCATCATAATTTTAGACCAGCTGAAGAACAGAGATCAAATCACTACATTTTATTAGTACAACATACAAGTTGCAGGCGTCTTAACAAGTGCCTAAAATGCACTAAGGCATTTTGCTCACCAAACATTAGTTTTTCTTATTTTAATCAGAATAACATGGGGGGAATGTTCCTGTTCCACCCATCACAGGAATCGTAGCGGGTGGGAGTGCAGACCATTGACCTTGGGCAGGATTTTCTGGGGGCCGGGGGGGGGGGGGGGGGGGGGAGAAGAGAGCTGGCTAAAATGTTCTTTTGGACAGTTGGTGCAGACTCAATGGGCTGAATGGTCTCCTTCTGCACTGTAGCAATTCTATGGAGATATATACAAATTAAATAGGAAATCTAAATTAAACTTCAACTGTAATGAGCAAGGATCTACGATACAAATCTCTTCAGGCTATACCCAACCAGCCTCTGCTTGCAAAACTCAAAACACAATGTCCAACATTCAATGTGATTCCATAATTAGCCAACATTTGCTAAACATCCCTGAGTCCACTAAGAATTATACTGACAACCAATTTAAGATGATCAATTGTGCTCACAGCATGGTGCACTTTTGTGTGCTAGAAGCTATATATATATATATATTAATACACCGGGGCCCTGTTGTTTACCATGTAACTACATTGCACCTGTTTCAACGAAACAAAATAAACAGACATTCTCTGGTTCATTCCCCAGGATTAGAGTCAACCTGCCTGATTTGAATTTAAACAAAGCTAGTTAACTGGTGCATCCCCCATGGCAATATCTCTATCAATCAGAATCTACTTTCCAACCAATCAACAATCCCTTCTCAGAAGTACAAATTGTTGTTCTCTTTATATTTGGTATTCTAATGAATTGTCCTAATGAGTGCAATAAAAATATTTTTGTTATCCATTTTTACACTACCATGAACATTTCACATCTGTTTGCTACAATGTAGCTGAAGTCCCTGGTAGAATACAATTCTAACAACATTTTAAAGTAATTCTCAAAAATGAAAATCAGTCATAATGACCACTTCTGACCACATTGGTGGCGTAGAATTGCTGGAAGCCCCAGTGAGTTGAGGGACATGCCGGGGGCACTGCTGGGGGGGTGGGGTTATCGTCCTCCATAGTTGGGAGGGGGGGGGGGGGGGAGGTTTCCCTTCTGCGTGAGGGACGGGATTGTTCCCCTTATCCCCTGGGGTCCCCTATGTCCATTTTGGGGGGCCTCGAATTGAACTTTGAGATCATGGCACCCTTTAAAAAGGGTGCCCTGATCTCAGATTCCCAGCATTGCTGGCGTGTTTAGACCCCGCCCCTCCAGCTGGTTGTAAATTCTTGTTTTCATTTTTGAAAACTAGTGGTTATTCACGCCAGCATAACATCATGCTGCCGGGGGGGTGGAAAGAAGCGTCGTGGGTGGACATTACAGTGTCAAATCTAGTAATTATATGTTGATTTATTTAAATGTATGGAAATCAAGTTCATGCTGGGGGTGAGGCACAAATCCAATTTTTGGCCCTTTGCAAGATTTAGCAGCCATTACAGGATTTGCGCCAGAGGCTAACATGGCCACTAAATTGCTCCCATTCTATCTCCTACATAATACTTAAAACCCCCAAGTAGATTTAACCAGCCAATCATTATTACCCATAATAGATTAATGTTCTGTTTGTTTTTGCAGAAACCCAATACCTGAAGCATAAATAATTTACTCCACAAAAATATTTTTGTTACCTATCTTTACACTACCATGAACATTTCACATCTGTTTGCTACAATGCAGCTGAAGTCCCTGTAAAAATAATACAATTCTATCAATATTTTAAAGTAATTCGCAGGCCCAACAGCAAACAATGCAGATGTAGGAGTTCGTACTGGATAGGTAAAATATGCATCAGGTTGTTTTTCAAGTCAAACAGATGTTATGATATAGGCTTTGTACATATCAGGTGTCTGCGAGATATGCTATTCATAAAAATGTATTTCACAAATTGAAATTCATTTGAGGAAATGCATTAAATTGTCAACTTATTGTAATTTCTCAAAAATCAAAATGCACCACCTAGCCACCTTTTTCTTAAATTGAAGCACCAATACCTCTTAAATGGCATCTGAACTGCCCAGACTGAATGACTAGTTTAATATTTGGCGCCATCTCTCACCAATCAGCTCCAAAGAACACAAAACTGTTGAAATTAAAAACTGATAAAAACATTCAACTTAGCAGTGGAAAGTTCTACAGTATCCCTGGCTCCATTCTTAGTATCATGTATGGCAAAGGAGGAAACCAAGTGGATTTTCTAAAGCAAAACATCATAAAGAGAAACAGATGACCTTTTTTACATAAAAAAAACAAAGTAATCAAAATTTTAGGCAAAGAACCGTCCAGAGATGAGAAACTGATACATTGGGCTTACACAATAAAACCAGCTCCAGTGATTCAGGATCAGACAGACACATCATTATTTACCCATCTTGTGCTACATTTGCAGACACATAATATAATTGTAACTTGCGATAAATATTTTTGACTCCCCAAAACAGGTCTCTTCACTCCTCCCAGTAAAGAACCTCAAACTTTGAAAACTACTTTCAAAACTTTTAAGTTTGAATGAAGTCTATCTGCATATTTATGGACTTGTTAAATGGAAATGAATACCGTTTTCCCCTTGAAGATCTTACCTCAGGTAATGTTTAAGTGTGCTGGTAATAGTTTTTATCTCCCATTCAGTTGAAGTCTCCAGATCTACATCAGCTGCTCCTTTTAAATACAGAAAATACAACATGGTTAGAAAAACAAAAAAATCCCAATAAACCAGGTCATTTTCTGACACGTTTGAACCCTTTGCCCTTGCTGTTTCATTCAATGCCTTTCCTCTGCTGCAATCTTTTTGAACCTATCTAAAGTGTAATTTCATGACTTTAGGAATTTATAGGTCCAGATTTTGCTGTCAAAGTGATGCTCGCAACCGCTGTTATTCAAGCGTAAATGGTACAGCAACTCTCGCTTTGACATCTCGATTTAGCAGATCAAGGTGAACTTTCACATCCTGCCCATCAGCATTTCAGCTGGTGAGAGTCCTGTCGCCGATTGTAGCATGATACAATATTGGAACAAGAACCATGAAAGCTTGGTTCCCAGGGTCCTGTTTGTCATTCTCTTCTGTCCTTCCTTCAGTGTCTGCTAAACCACTTGAAGCTGGATGAAAAGGAATACTGCACATGGCGTATCCCCTTTCTCTGCATGAATTCAAATCACTCGTAAACGTTGTGTCATTATCGGAGACAAGAGAATTCAGTAAGCCATGAGTTGCTAAAACTTGATGCAATTTCTCTATCGTAAGGGGAGCTGTGATATTGCCCATAATGCCTGCTTCCAGCCACTTATAATGCACGTCCACAACGACTAGAAACATATGACCCATTAAAGTCCCTGCAAAATCCA
Organism: Mustelus asterias; assembly: GCF_964213995.1. Lineage (NCBI taxonomy): Eukaryota > Metazoa > Chordata > Chondrichthyes > Carcharhiniformes > Triakidae > Mustelus > Mustelus asterias. Next base: position 35,758,083 of record NC_135816.1, read on the forward strand.
CATGAAGCCTGGACCAGGAACGGGCAGGCCACTCCCAAGGGTGTAGTGGTGCTGGTAGCACCATTTTTTGGTTAATCTAACATGCAGAATAGGATTTCACGTTGTTCCCCAAGTACCTTGATCCATATTAGGCCACCAAACCTTGCTAAACTTTTCATTTGAGAGGCACCCAGGTGAGCCTAATGAGAATGGCCAGGGGATGGAATATCTACTCTCTACCCTCAAAGAATGAAACCAAGCAAATCCTGTAAAAGGAATCTCTTGACCTAGGATAGAACAGGGTCCCGGTCCATCCACTGCTTAATCTGTTTGGCATTCACAGGAGAATCTGAAAGTCTCTTGAGCAAGAAAATTGTCTCAGGAGGAAATAATGCCTTGGTGGACAAGTCCGGTAAAGGGAGATGACTCAGCGCATCTGCATTTGCATTGTCCTTCCCTGCCCTGTACACAATCTTATACTGATACGCTGACAATCTGAAAGCCCAGCATTGTATTCTCACCAAGATCATGGGAGGAATGCACCTGGCTTCACTAAAAAGGCTCATCAGTGACTTGTGGTGTGTACATACAGTGAATGGTCGACCATAAAGGTACTGATGAAACCATTTCACAGCAAAAACAATGGCTAGACCTTCCTTGTCTAGCTGCAAATATTCCTTCACAGCTGTTATCAACATAAGATCATAAGACATAGGAGCAGAATTAGGTCACTCGGCCCATTGAGTCTGCTCTGCCATTCAATCATGGCTGATATTTTTTCTCATCCCCATTCTCCTGCCTTTTCCCCATAACCCCTGATCCCCTTATTAATCAAGAACCTATTTATCTCGGTCTTAAAGACACTCAATGACTTGGCCTCCACAGCCTTCTGCGGCAAAGAGTTCCACAGATTCACCACTCTCTGGCTGAAGAAATTCCTCCTCATCTGTGTTTTAAAGGATCGTCCCTTTAGCCTGAGGTTGTGCCCTCTGGTTCTAGTTTTTCCTACTAGTGGAAACATCCTTTCCACGTCCACTCTATGCAGGCCTCGCAGTATCCTGTAAGTTTCAATGAGATCCCCCCTCATCTTTGTAAACTCCAACGAGTACATACCCAGGTTCCTCAACCGTTCCTCATACCACAAGCTCTTCATTCCAGGGATTATTCTTGTGAACCTCCTCTGGACCCTTTCCAAGGCCAGCACATCCTTCCTTAGATATGAGGCCCAAAACTGCACACAATACTCCAAATGGGGTCTGACCAGAGCTTTATACAGCCTCAGAAGTATATCCCTGCTCTTGTATTCTAGCCCTCTCGACATGAATGCTAACATTGCATTTGCCTTCCTAACTGCCAACTGAATCTGCACGTTAACCTTAAGAGAATCTTGAACAATGGCTCCCAAGTCCCTTTGTGTTTTTGATTTTCTAAGCATTTTCCCATTTAGAAAATAGTCTATGCCTCCATTCCTCCTTCCAAAGTGCATAACCTCACACTTTTCCACATTGTATTCCATCTACCACTTCTTTGCCCACTCTCCTAACCTGTCCAAGTCCTTCTGCAGCCCCCCTGCTTCCTCAATACTACTTGTCCCTCTACATATCTTTGTATCATCTGCAAACTTAGCAACAGTGTCTTCAGTTCCTTCCTCCAAATCGTTAATGCAAATTGTGAAAAGTTGTGTCCCAGCACTGACCCCTGAGGCACCACTAGTCACCGGTCCTGAGTAAAACCCCTTCATCCCTATTCTCTGCCTTCTGCCAGTCATCCAATCCTCTATCCATGCCAGGATCTTACCCTTAACACCATGGGCACTTAACTTATTTAACAGTCTCCTGATAAACAGCATACGTGATGCAAATCCAGTGGGTTTTTCTGACCAGTCCTCCATCAGATGAGTACTGCCTCCATGTTGTAGGATGAGGCATCACATGACAGAATGAACTTTCTGTCCTGATCAAAGTGAACAAGCAGAATGGCTGATTGGAGCAGTGCTTTCACATCCTTGAAAGCTTTCTTTTGTGCTGGCTCCCACTTCCATTGAGTCTCTTTGTGAAGTAGTAGATACAGTGGTGCTAACACTGTTGAATGGTTTGGTAGAAACTTTCTGTAGTAATTTACCATGCCCAGAAATGACCTGTGCTTGGATACACTTCTGCAGTTTGGAGTTTCCTTGATCTTTGTCTTCTACGGGGGACAGACCCTGCAGTGTGATTTTGTGACCCGGATATTCCACACTCTGTGCCTGGAAGATTGACTTGCTTCGCTTCAGGCTCATCGTTAAAATCTCCTTTACACCTGATCCTAGTTGCTGAGGTGCTCCTCCTCAGTTTTCCCTGTGATCAGCATATCATCGAAGCAAACTGCTACACAAGGAATCCCCGCAACAGATTATCCTCTGAAAAATCTCTGGACTGGAGGACAGTCTGAAAATCAGGTGGTTGCACCTGTACAAACCCTTGTGAGTGTTGATTATAACATACTGTTTTGAGTCCTCCTCTAATAAAAGCTGCTGGTAGGCATGGCTCATGTCAAGTTTTGAAAAAGTCTTGCCTCCTGCAAGGGTAGAAACCAGATCCTCCACCTGCAGCAGTGGGTAAGCATCCAGCTTGGAGGCCTGATTCATGGTGAGTCTGTAATTGCTGCATATGCGCACAGTGTCATCACTTTTAAGACGATTGGGTCTTCCCAGCATGAAAACTGAATGGGCTCAATGATTCCAAGCCTCTGCAGCAGCTCCAACCCTCCTCCACTTTGACCATCATAGCATAGGATATTGTTCTGGGCTTGAAAAAGTGAGGAGTAGCCTGAGAATCTATGAATAACTTAACTGTGGTGCCCCGCAATGGCCCAGTTCATTGTTGAAAACCTCAGGATATTTCTGAATGATTACAGATGCAGACGCTCCCATGTCCACCTCCATCTTAATTTCCTTTCAAACAACCTCCAATGTAGCACTGTAGAAAGGTTCCACGCACACCTCATCCACATTAAACATGTTATGAGACCACTCCTCTTCCTGCTCTGTGCTTCCCAGGTGACGTGACTGAGGCTGAGGCTGACTGAATTTGAATTGCTCTGCTCAGCCTTTGACCTGCTAGTACCCCTACACTTTCTGGCCAAATGCCCTTTTTTGTTGCAACTGTGACAGATAGTATCCATGAATTTGCAATTATTTGTGTAGTGTGTTCCCCCACACCTGAAACACTCCACTGTTTTCGTCCTTTTGTTTGCTGCCTCTTTTCTCATTTGATGCACTGAACCTGCCTGTGCAAAACCATTGGCCTTTTGAATATCTTTTGCATTATTGGGAGCTATTTCCAGTCCCTGAGAAATTTCTAGAGCTTTCTTGAAATTCAGTGTGGCTTCACCCAGCAGGTGACACTGTATGCTGTCCTCATTAATGTCACAGACTAATCTATCCTGGAGCATGTCCTCCAACACTGCCCCAAACTCTCAATGTTCAGAGAGTTGTCTTAATTCAGCAACAAAGTTAGCTCCAGATTGTCCCACCTTACAAAAATGATAATGGAACTTGAACTGCTGGTCAATCACTGAGGCCTTAGGATTATGATGATTCTGAACTCGTGCAACTAAATCCACAAATGAAATGTCGTCGTCGTCCCCCCCCCCCCCCCGTTTCCGTGATGCTGCTAAATTTCTCACTAGTTTGTAAGTCTTTGCCTCACACACACAGGAGAATTGGGCACTTTTGAGCCTCTTCTGTAATTTCATTCGCCAAGAAAAAGTGCTCCAACCTTTCCACATATTCAGTCCCGTCCTCTTCCACAAACAACCACTCATATTCAGTGGGCGGCACGGTAACACAGTGGTTAGCACTGCTGCTTCACAGCTCCAGGGACCTGGGTTCGAATCCCGGCTCGGGTCACTGTCTGTGTGAAGTTTGCACATTCTCCCTGTGTCTGCGTGGGTTTCCTCCGGGTGCTCCGGTTTGCTCCCACAGTCCAAAGATGTGCGGGCTAGGTTGATTGGCCATTCTAAATTGCCCCTTAATGTCCCGGGATGCATAGGTTAGAGGGATTAGTGAGTAAATATGCAGGGATGTGGGGATAGGGCCTGGGTGGGACTGTGGTCGGTGCAGACTCGATGGGCCGAATGGCCTCTTTCTGTACCGTGGGATTCTATGATCCTATGATTCTATGAAACCCACTGATAGTCTCGAACAAAGTCATGGTGCTGCTAACTTGCCTTTTGTTTTGATGTTGCATAGTTAAAAGATGACACCGGAGCGAGGCGACTTCTTGCATGCTGTCCCCACCATACCCTCTAATTCTATCTTTTCCTCTCATTTTATGTTCTTAAAACTTAACTCTAACTCCTTTAAACTTTTTAATGACGTTATCACATACTAACTGACGCAAGAACAGCTTCAAAAACATCAATATACATATTCAAATAGGAAGATGCTTAATGTACTCACGATAATACTATAACAGTTTCTACTTCCCTTTGTCAGCCCTTTCGGAAGCTCTTGGTGTTATTTTGCTGTACATATTAAATTTTAAAAATTTAAATAACTATGCACCAATGTTATGTATAGATTATTTTAAGAAGTACTTCCAGTTATTTAAAATCAGTTTACTTGGAGGTGGTGGTCAAGACTCTCATGAAGAATGCTTTTTTTTGAAAAGTTCAGCTGTGCAGGCATGATGGGCCAAATGACCTCCTTCTGCACCATAACAATTCTGATTTTGTATTAATAAAACTGCACCGGGCTACCAGTTTTGAAATATCAAGAGATAATTTTTAATGCAAGGGGAAAAATAGTTCAAAATGCAGCCTGATTGTACTGGTTCATGGAAAATTGTTTTTAATTATGCAAATGAATGAAAGGAAACATCACCCACAACTTCAGTTCAGAAAACTCATGCAATTTACACCCAGATTGCAGATTGTGCCCACATATCCCACTAAGTATTTCTCAGTTTGTTTAGGAGCTTCTGCACAAACAGATTTAACTGTCCTGTTTTTACAACCTAGAAGGCACAGATTGGGTATGAGGTACACAATTAGAGTTACATAAAAACATATGTTGAACTTACCATTTTCTGATGTGCACAAATAGAAAGGGAAATCAAGAATAGTACTTACCCATTAGTAAGCCTAATAGTTTCTGAACTCGGGAGTTGACACCGGCTATTCGATACAGGCCCTGCTCATTTATACCTGTTTTAAAGTAGAGGGGAAAAAAACTGTTGCTGAGTTTCTATCATTACTGTTTGTGAAATCTACAATTATCATCCATCTACAATTACCAGTTGCAGCTTAAATTAGATTTTTTTAAAAACATGTCTTAGGCACTTTAAATTGGTTACATATGTTCATGCCTGTTTATTAAGGTAGCTTTGTGTATTCATGTCCCCATGTTACTGACTGAAAGAATAAAGAGGAAAACCAGTACGATGTACAAAAACACAAAAGCTTCTACAAGTATATGAAAAGGAAGAATAGTTAAAGTGAGAATTGGTCCCTAAGAGGGTAATACTGTAGAATTAATAATGGTCAAAAAGGGAAACGGCAGAGACATTGAAAAATTAGTTTGTATCTGTCTTTGCAATTGAAGACACAAAAAGCGTCCAAAGGCAGGGAGCAACATGGGGAGAGCAACTTAAAACAATCATGGTCACTACAGAAAAATTACAAGAAAAACTAAGAGGATTAAAAGCTAGCAAGTCCCTTGGATGTGATGGCCTGCAAAGTGGCTGCAGAGATAGTAAATGCATTGATTGTAATCTTCCAAAATTCTCTAGATTCTGGAAAGGCCCCAGTGCACTGAAAGCCACAAATGTAACACCATTTTTCAAGAAAGGTGGGAAGTTTCAAGCAGGAAGCTATAGGTTAGTTAGTCTGACATCTCTCATTGGGAAAATTCTAGAATTCATTATTAAAGGAGGTGGTAGCAGGACATATGGAAAATCATAATACAATCAGACAGAGTTAACATGCTTTTGTAAAAAGAAATTGTATTTAACAAATTTATTAGAGTACTTCGAAGATGTAACAAGTGGGGTAGATAAAGGGGAACTAGCAGATGTAGTATTTTTGAATTTTCAAAAGATTTGATCAGGTGCCGCACAAAATGGTTACTGCATAAAATAAGAGCTCACAGTGTTGGGGGTGATATATTCGCAGGAGTAGAGTACCTGCTAACTACCATGAAATAGTTGGAATTAATGAGTCGTTTTCAGGTTGGTAGACAGTGACAAGTGGAATGATGCAGGGATGACTGGTGGAGCCTCAACTATTTACTGTTTATACTTGGATGACCTTAGGAATTAGGAGCGAGAGTAGGCAATTCAGCCCTTCAAGCCCACTTCACCAAGGAATCTACTATTTTAGCCCAATTTTCTGATACAAAGGTTCGTATTGTTTGTATATTCAGACAGAAAGATAGGTAAGAATTCAAGTTGTGAGGAGGATGTAAAGGCTCAGATTTTTTGCGGAGTTGAGGAGACTCCACAGTCCTTCCAAATTGGAAAGCAGGACCCAGATCCAGAAATCTCACCCCCACATCCAACAGGCCGATTTTCATCAGTAGTTGAAAGGTGGCATGGCTCACACATAAACAAAATTCAAACTAAGCAGGGTCACCTGAATTCAGTGCTGAGTTCAAATAGATCCAACTAGAATTTCACACTGCCCTGCCGGCAAGTTTTTAGGTAAGTATGGGAATATGAAATTTAAGGAATAGGATTCCCTTAGGGTTCCCACCTGCACGACCATGCAGCAATTTTATGCTGGGGTGGCAAAGCCTCGGTTGGGCAGCCTGCCCTTGCCCCAGTAACTGGCCATTTAAAGGGTATTTTCCACTCAACCTCAATTTTTAGGTTAGCGGAATATCCTCGTGACTTAGGCTCAGCCATGTTGCTGCACTTCCTTTCAGTTCACTGTATCTTTCATCGCTGAAGAGATGCCGGCCAGTCAGATTCGAGTGTGAAATTGTTGTGGGGCATTCAGTCAGCAAAAATGTGTTGCCTGCCAACTCTTTGGATGGTAGGAAGGGAGATCCCATCTTCCAAAAAACTCAGGCTTCCATTTTTGCCACAGAAAGGGCCTGAGCCGCAGCGTGAGAGTTATGAATTTTTGGAGAAGATGTAAATACTCTTGAAGCGCGAAGGTCTGTAGAACTACTAAATTATGAAGCTATTTAATCCTCAGCCCTAAAAAACAGGCAATTTGTGTCCGTGAGAGGTTAAAAAAATGTTTGATCTGGCAGTTACAATAGTTGTTTGTTGACAATACCCAAGGGCTATCATTATGTCATTATTAATGCTTGGCTGCTTTCCACAATCTATAATGGTTGAAATGGAGGGTATGAAGGCCTATGGGGGATGGATGGGGGGGCATGAGTTGGCCGGAATGGTATGAAGGGCCACTAGGGTGGTTGGCATGGTTGAGGAATTGTGGGTGGGTGTGGGGGTTAGGGCTAGATATCCTAAAATATGAGCAAATAACTGGAACTCCTGTGGCCACTTGTGACGAGCCTGACTCCATCCCACACCTACCCTCCCTGAACAAAGATCCCACCATTCAATGGAGTTCCTCCTCCTGAGGTGGGTGCAACAAGCTAGGAAATTTCCCAACTGGCGCTACCCACCTCAGGAGCAAAAATTCAGGTCCAAGGGTCTGCAAAGTGATATTGACAATTTAAGTGACAGGGCAAAATATTTGGCAGCATTAGGTTGTCCACTTTCACATGAAGAAACAAAAAGCAGTAGAGAGGAATATGGGTGCCTTTGTACATAAATCATAAAAGGTTTGTATGCAGGGACAGCAATTAATTAGGAAGGCAAATGGAATGTTGGCCTTCATTGCAGGAGGAATGAAGTTTAAAAACACAGAAGTTATGCTAACACAGTACAGGGCATTGATGAGAATACACATGGAGTACTGTATATAGTTTTGGTCTCCTTACGTAAGGAAGGAGATACTTGCACTGGAAGTAGTTCAGAGAAGGTTCACTAGGCCTATTTCTGGGGTGAAAGGGTTTTCTTATGAGGAAAGGTTGGGCATGTCAGGCCTGTGCTCACTACATTTTAAAAGAATGAGGGTATTGAAACATAAAAAATTCTGATGGGCATGACAGGGTAGATGCTGAAAATTTGTTTCTTCAGCCTAGAACTAGAGGGCACAGTTAGTGTCTCCCATGTAAAGGGAGATGAGGAGGAATTTCTTGTTTCAGACAGGTCATCAGTCTTCAGAATTCTCTTCCACAGAGAGCAGTGGAGACTGGATCATTGGTTAAATGCAAGGCTGAGTTTGATAGTGGAAGTCAAATGTTATGGGAGCAGATAGGAAAGTGGAGTTCATGCCACAGTCAAATCAGCCATAATCTTATTAAAAAGTGGAGCAGGCTTAATGGGCAAAATGGCTTACTCCTGTTCCTAATTTTTATGCAATGTCAGCGCTCTGGGATATGCAATGTACTATGTGTCTATACCTGTGAATATATATGTGAAAATATCATATGAACATGCTTTCACATGCAAGTTTACAAATAGAGCTATATTGTAAAGTATATCAGCTTTTTAACAAAATGCACTGCTAAGCATTCATCTAAGAGATAATGCTACAAGCTTTGAAACACAATTTAAACATCACAATAAGCAAATTCATAGTAAAATTGGCCTTCTGCTGGTATTCTAAAGCATTTATTTTGTGTTTTTTTTGAAAACTACCAAAAATGACAGATGCCAAAAAGATTTCTATCGGTAAGTTTCACCAAATATTATTTCTTTCTTTAAATGTTACAGAGCTTAATTTAGACACTATAAACTTCGGTTATTAGGATAAAATGCAAACAAAAGGTTTTGAAAATATTTGTTTTGTAATTTGATTAGTTGAGCAACAAGTCACGTTGACTTTCTTCGGCTAAATTTCAATGGAGTCACAATAATTACAGAAGTTTTATTTTTCAATTTCAGTCATTCAATAGGTGATGTCAGATGGTGCAAAAATATAATAGTTGAGCTTCATGTACAGGAGCCGTGTGCAAACAACGGGTGGAATTCTCTGGCTGTTCACGCCAGCGGAATTCTCTGGTCCTGTCAGCAGTGCACCCTCGCCCACGGGTTTCCCAGCGGCATGGGATGGCTTCAACGGGAAATCCCATTGATGGCGGTGGGACCAGAGAATCCCGCCGCCAGTGAATGGCATGCTGCCTTCCGCTACAAAGAAAGACACGGCTAGTAGGCTAGAGAATCCCGCCCAATATTTTTAATGCAAATTAACATAAATTAAAAAAACTGTGCTACCTCTTTCTTCAACAGCACGAATGCATTTCTTTACTAAATCAAAGCCAACTTCATCCAATTGGGCAGCTGAAAATCAAAAACAAATCCAATGATTTTAATGAGAGGTCAAACTTCAGAAACGATAACCAGAATTCTCCCAAAATAATTTGAAGTGTCATACACGCGTGAAAACTGGAGTAATTCATGCTGTTTTTTTCAGTGGGAGTTCAGAGAAGAATCTCCCACACTCTGTGCACTGCAGAGGTCATCAGTGTGTATATCATTATAAAGCTAGGGGTGGGGCCTATTCCTGCTGGAGAGGCCGGCAACATAGTGCTGAGTGGGCCACTGCGCATGCGCCAATCTGTCAGCGCATATGCAGTGGCCCCGCACTGCCGGTCTTCCGATTGCTGGCCAGCTCAAACATTGGCCAGCCCCGCGATCCCCGCGATCCCCACATCTCCGAGCCCCCAATGGCCCGATCACTGGTCTGCCGATCATACCCGGGCCAGCCCGAACCCGCCCCCCACCCCACCCCCCCGCAACCGACAGTTACCTCTCTCCCACAGCACCAACCAGCTGCTCCCCGCAGCTCCGACCCCCTAGCATGCTGACCTAATCCCCCCCCACTTGCTGGCCTTCCCCCACCAATCCTGTCTGCAGAGTGACAGCAGGACCCTCACCCCAACGGAGCGCCCCCAGATTCCCCCCATCAGGCCTTGCCCCCATTAGCCCCACCCCCACTTGGCACTGCCCTACACCCGGTAGGCAATGCCAAGGTGCCCCCTGGGCATTGGCACTTTGCCCCTTGGGCAGTGCCAGGGGCCAGGCTGGCTCTGCCAAGGTGCCAATGCCCAAGGGGCACCCAACCACCAGCCGATCCTCTGGGGGCCCCAATTGCCACCCCCCCCCTTCATTCCATTGGGGTTAGGCCACTGGTTCCCCAAAAGCTACTGCAAACCCCACTGGAGTGAACTGCTCTGGTGGGAGGTGGTGGGGATGCTAGTGGGCCTGGAGATTTCAGTCCCAGGCCCGCTAATCTCATTTAAATGATATGAGAATGACTATTGAAATGAATATCCTGCCTCCCCGCCGATTTCCGGTGCGGAGCTGACGCCGCCGAAATCTGGCACTGGGAGACGCTAACACGGCAGGGACGCATGTGCAAACCCTGTGAATCGGCCAACACGAGAATCTCCCGGCCCGCTGCAATAAAAAATTAGCGCAGCAGGATGGGAAAATCACGGTCAATATTTTAAAAATATAACAATGGGTAGATGAAAAAGACCAAGAAGTGTCTGTTTCATTTTGGAAGATTTACACATCTTGGGACATTAAGGGCCCGATTTTACCATTTTCATTCTAAGTGCTGAGTCTGGGCGTAATTCAGATCCGACTTGGAAATCTGCTTTCAGGTGCCCCCAAACGCACTTTACCTGTGGGCGGGGCTGAGCGCACCTGAAACGATCGGAGTTCTGAACTGCGCATGCTCAGTTGGAAAAAAATTTGAAAAAGCGCACCCGTGTCAGATCGCTCCCAGGCTGCAGAAAGTGGAGAAAGCGGCCCGAGAGCGAAAAGCGGGAGCGATGGTCCCCACACACATCACTGTCTCCCATATCCACCCCCCTCACTACCCACACACATCACTGTCCCCCTTATCCACCCCCTCACTACCCACACACATCACTGTCCCCCTTATCCACCCCCCTCACTACCCACACACATCACTGTCCCCCTTATCCACCCCCCCACTACCCAGACCGATCGCGACCCCCTGCCCCCCTCCCCCCTCGAACGATCGCCCGCAGAGTGGCAGCGGACTCCTCTGCCTCCCTGCCCCCCCCCACCAGAGATCCATCTGCCCCCCCCCCCACCAGAGATCCATCTGCCACCCCCCACCCCCTCCACCCCACCAGCGAGCGATCGCCCCCCCCCCCACCCCACCCCACCCCACCAGAGATACATCTTACCCGCCTCCCTCCTCCCCCCCGCCACCCCTCTCCCTCAGAGAATGGTCTGGCCTCACTCACAACCACCCCCCCCCCCCCCCCACTGATCTGAGTCAGAGAGCCGTTGGAGGCTCTGAACTCACCTCTTCAGCAGCTGGAGCCCCCGATTCAGACTTTTATTCAGCAGGTCCTTTTTGGCGCGATTCCGGATCGGCGAACGCGGCGGTAAAGGGGGAAATGCTGATAAAGTTGGGCGGGCAGTTCATTCATTCAATTTAAATGCATGCAAATGCATTTAAATCGCCGTTGCGCCCGTTTCGGGCGTGAAGCAGATCGCCGCCATTCCCGGGTTTCGGTAAAATGGCAATCTGCGCGGACGCGGGTGTGGATCGCGTTAATGGCCTCACATCCGACTTTACCACGTTTTCGCGCCCGAATGGTAAAATCGGGCCCTATGAGGCAATTTAGCATGGGCAATCCACCCACCCTGCACACCTTTGAACTGTGGGAGGAAACCGGAGCAATTAGGCAAAAATCAGCAGTGTGATGCATGGCCTTCACTTTGCCAAATGAATGCAGCTCCAACAACACTGAAGAAGCTTGACACTATCCAGGACAATGCTGCTCACTTGATTGGCACCCCATCCAACACCATAAACCTTCACTCCCTCCACCACAAGTGCATAGTGGCTGTAATGTGTACCATCTACAAGTTACACTGCAGCAACTTGCCAAGGCTCCTTCTACAGCACCTTCCAGATCAAATTATTAACAATAAATACTTACTGCCTTCGCTTATGGGATTGTCCTTATTCAAGTTGTACACCTGAAAAGTAGTAAAACATTATTTTAAAAATCCACGTGAAGATTATACTCGAACCAGAAATTTGTGGTAGCCCGGAACCAATACAAATGTCGCATTAAATCAGACCATGCATACATAATAATGTAGGTGCTATCTCCCCTAGTGTTGAATTAGTCACCAACAAATATTTTTCCATGTTTCTTTAAAATCACATCAGTGAATCCACACCTATCATTTTATGAAACAAAATCCTGAAATTCTGAAGGCAAATTATGTTTAATTCTATTTGAATATTTTAAAGTTTTCTTGCAGCTTACTAAAATCATTCTTGGCTTGAAGGAGGGAAGGAAGGTATGTTGATCTTGCATAAAATACTGGTTCTGCCTCAACTGGAGTATTGCGTCCAGTGGTGGACACCACACTTTAAGGAGAATGTGAAGGTTTTAAGGTGCAGAAAAGATTCACATGAATGGTTCCAGGGATGAGGATCTTCAGTTACCTGGATAGATTAGAGAAATTGGGACCGTTTTCCTTGACGAAGAGAAAGTTGAGAAGAAATTTAATGGAGGTATTCAAAATTATGAAGGGGCTGGTCAGATTAGAGAGGGAAAATCTATTCCCATTTGTAGAAGGATTGAGAACCAGAAGGCACAGATTTAAGGTAATTGGCAATGAAGCAATGGCAATACAAGGAAAAACTATTTCACATAGCGAGTGATTAAAATCTAAAACTACCTGAGAGTGTGGTGGACTTAGGTTCAATGTAGGCATTCAAGAGAGAATTGATTATCTGAAAAGGAACATTGTGCAGAGCTATGAGAAGTCAAGGGAGTGGCATGATGCGAATTGCTCCTTCAGAGAGCCAGCACTGACACGACAAACGAATGGCCTTTTTTTGCTGTAACTTTTCTATGGTTGTATTTATTTTTCTATTTCTTATAATTCTATTTATGATTCTATGTACCGTAAACATAAACAGATACAATTCAAATTTTGTTTTCTAATTAAGTAGAGAACACATCTCACTCTCTTCTCACCGTCCCTTCAGAAGGTCTATATTTGGCACCACTCTCTGCTTCTTCTCTGTGGCATGGTTATCAGCCTTTATTTCACATATGCCCATTGTTTTTCTTTATTCCTTCTGGTATCACCCTTTCTCCTTCTCATCTGTTTATCTCTCAAAGGAGACTGTGGGAAGGGAAGAAGGCAGACTTCTGAACCAGAAAGAGCCCTCATAGAACCAGGCCTAGGTAAATGACGAAGCAGGTCCTTCAGTGAGAGGAGCAGGGATTGGACTGGATTCATTATAGCAAGTTGCAGTGAGAAACAAAGAGAGATAGACAGACACACACAGAGTGCAAGAGAGTCACTGAACAAATGCACAACATAAAAGAAAAAACACAAAAGAAAATTTGGTGAGAAGTAAATCCAAATGGGTTGGAACTATCTTGCAATAATTACTCAGCTTGTCAGTGCAAAAAATCTAAGTTAATATGAAGAGTTCCAACAATGGGATGAATTTTTCAGTGGGGGGAGGAGTATGACGTAATCCACTCAAGCCCTTACCAGCTGGAAAGTCGGTCATCAACTCACTGACTTTAAATCTAGCTGCCCCACAGCGATAATATTCTGGGTGGGGGAAAAACAGTCTCGATTGTAAACTACTTCCTGGATTATATGCTTTACTTTGAGCAATAGAGAAAAACTGTGTGGGAAAACTGTTTTCCTGGCTTTTGTTTTGCATATGATTTCAAAAAGAACAATTCTGCAAAAAAAACCTGCTTCAACATTAACTAAAACTCTAATCTGACAATTGAGAGACAGATCCTCTCTTTCATTGGTATATTCATTTAGTTTCATTGGCTATGTATTGATGGAGAACATTACGTACCATTTTAAATGTCACAACAGGGTTGTATGAGTCACTGAGAACTTGAACATCCAGAAACCAGGTCAATAAATCAATTTATTTCAGAAATTGCTTTAGAATTTGTCTTTTATTAAGCAATAACTTAAACAACAACAGAAAACAATACTAAAGGTGCTCAGATTTGAATGAATATATTCTGTTATGTGAACATCTTTTGATGTGGTGGGACACAGTCAAACTAATTGAAATTAGTGTGCATGGCCCAGACATGCATCTACCCCTAACCCTGAACAGTGAGGCACAAGACGCCCCCGATATTGGTCCTTGGGAATCATTTCCATCAAGTGAGTGCACAATTGACAGCAACAGGAAGCATACTAGTACAGCGTAAAGTTCATTGTCATGGTCCACAGTTAAGTGAGAGGATATGTGGAGTGGGGGGTAGGTACCAGAAAGAGGGTGCACCATAGAGAGGGTGGGTCGGAAGGTAGCTGGGGGTGCTGATGGCTGGAGGGAAGTAGTAGTGGCTAACAAGGGGAAAAAGAAAGAAAAATCGCCAACTGGCAGATCTCACATGCTTTTAATGCAGGGTTTGGCAGGAGCAGTCCTTCACGGTCCATATTCAGCTCAGTATATAGATTTTTAAAAAACTTAACGGCTGGCTGCTGCTTTATATAGAGTCCCTTTATATAAACCTGATTTTCCTGATAGTTGAGTCTGGCACCAGCATTAAGCCTCTTGTTTGAAAAGAATCTAATGCCTGTTTCAGGTTTGAGCATTCCGATGTTTTTGTCTTTACCAATATGACAGGTTTTTCCATTCGTAATGAGCATATGTTTCCTGCCACCATGTTGGAGTCTTAGGAGGCCGTTTAGTGTCTTGCATGGCAGAATTTTGAGCCGATAGTCTTTGGTGATTCACTAATAATATTGCATTTATACAGCCAACCAATCAGGTCTGCACTGCACAGGCAGTAGCAAAGTGCCCATATAATGGATTATAAGGAAAAGCTCATAGTACTTCGTCTAATTAGTCTTTAACTATACTATCCATTATTGATTTTGGCAAACATGCAGAGCCTAAATTTTATCTATAACTTCACTCTTTATAATTATTTATACCACATTAAAGAGGAAGAATTATGACCCAATGCCTGGTCTGCTGACTGGCTCCAGCATTACTGTCTTTATTTAAAACATAGTATTTGACTTTATGCAACTCCAATTAAATTCATTAACTGAATAAAGTTTTTACCTAAACTATCCCCTTACTCAGTTCATCCAAATCCCAATGTGAAACATCTAAGTGTTAAAATACTATGTTGTATGATAAAAATATCAGATCACAAACTAGTGCACTACTGTCTCTTGGAGGAAACAAAATGAACTGCAGACAGCTTATGCTTAAAACATGTTTTCATTAAACACTATTTTGCCTCCTGTTAGTCTTAGCAATGGCTTTCTCCAGAGTTGATGAAGGTCTCCATGTCTCCACAAACATCAATTCGCCCACTCATGCATCCCATCCTTAGTATGTTCCACTGGCTCCACATCCAATAGTGAATTAGCTTCAAAGACACTTACTCTCATAGACATTTGTTCTCAGGTCTTTCCATTATCATACTCCACCCTATCTCCTCCAGTTGTACTTTTCTACACCATGTTCTATCTTACTCCTTGTTCCCTGTTTTCTCGAGTCAATCACTGATGGATTTTCCTTCATTCACTGTGCCCTCCATCTGGGGCTCTCTTGAAACGTCAAGATTCTTCTTTAATCACGCTCTAATCCTCAGCAGCCTTTCCTTTCCCCCTCCTGTTCAATGCTCTATAAAGCATAGGCATCTTGCTGTAGGTGAGGGAGGCATTCTTATATTCCCATATTGAATATGCAGGTGTTTTTCTATGCTCCAATCACTATTTATAGAAAAAATTTTCAACGCTCTTGGTCTCTCAAAATATGCTACAACTCAACCATATGGGCAGGAAGATAACCAACTCTCAGGAGCTGATAAAATGACAGAAGTGATAATAATGCAAAATAAAAGGAGGGAATAGAAAATTAAATTAGAGGGAAAAAAGACATCTGAGATCTAGACGGTATGTGAACATGAACTGAGCTGGGAATGAGGAGTTAATAGAGTATCATGTTCCTCAAAGAAAGAAGCTTTCTCTGTACCCCTCTTCTGCAGGTGGTGGTGGGTCCACAACAGCCACAACAAATGAGTTGAAGCTGAATCTTGGACAAGGCTCCAGCCTTGTTCACGAGTGTTCTGTCATGAATCTATTGAGTCTATTGAGTTATGGGTAGAGTGTGCAGATAGATCCAAGGATTTTCACCACTTTAATGTATTGTCAATGAGACAAATGAGGATATGTAATAGCAGTTCCTAGAAAGCCTCCTCCTTTTGGTATATGTCTAACAGGACTTGTACTATAGCTTAAGTCGTGCATGCTAATATTGGAATGCTCTATTTTTCAGACATGCATTTAATTATTGCAGAGTCTTTTTTTTTTCCTCTGCGAGTTCTTTTTATTTTTCTCCAGGGATACCATTCATGACTTGTTCAATCTAATTCTCAGGGAAGGCATTACGGGCGTGAGAGGCCAAAGACTGTGTGTGTGTGTGTGTGTGTGTGTGTGTGTGTGTGTGTGTGTGTGTGTGTGTGTGTGTGTGTGTGATGCTGGGGGGGGTGGGGAGGTCATTCAAGGGGGTGGCGTGCACAAGAGTGGACTTTGGAAGTGGGGTCATGACAGGGGTTGGGGGGGGGGGGCATATTGGGGGGGTCCAGCAGGGTCCTGATGCCCCAATGCTGGCGACCCATGTTGATGTGGAGGGTTGGGGGGAGGGGAGGGTGGGGGAGGCGTGGTTAGGTGGAGGCGTCCCAGTTGACTGACAGATTGGTGCACCCTACACGATGGTGCCCGAGCACTCTAAAGACGGCTTCACCAGTGCACTTATGGCCACCCCCCCGACCAGCGCAAAGCTCCCAGCTGTCAAAGAAATTTACAGAGTGCCAGAAGATTGCAATGCCAAGCTCACCAAAAGACCAGCAGGCAGGACTCCCGTTTTCACGCTGTTATGACACTTATAATTTTGGGAGGAAAATTCTGCCCTACTTAATTGAAATACAGACCAATGAAAAAACTTCCAGTAAAGTACTGTACCGACAAACTCTTTGAATTTGCTACAACCCAGACCAAAATGAACTTTGCAAAAATGAAGAACATAGTTAAACTGGCTTTTAGGTCTGTTTTATTTTTAATTTGTATTTCCCTTTTCTTAGTCACTGTTTGAAACTAGACTCACAAGTGTGGGAAATACATGTATGGAGTTTCAATTTTAAAGGCCATTCCTTTCCATTCCAATTGTTCTGGTTACTAATATATGGGCCAGCAATCTGCAAACCTCATTTTGTAGAGATAAGTACAAGACATGCAGCTCAGATCGGCCAATTTGAGCAGCAACAAACTGGAATAGCAGACCTCATACAACAGTAATAATTATCCTTACTGGCTCTCTGCCATCCATGGCCTCTATCCACAGCCGTCTGTCCTCCTCAGAAAGTGCCTGCATGGTGATCATGGTTGCCCTGTCAAGTACAGAAGACGATCAAAACTGTCCACCACAAATGATCCCTTCAAAAATTTAAATTCATATCATTTGCTTGAACAAACATAATTTTCCTCTTAAATGGAATCAACTTGACTTCACTCCAAAAGCACCTCAGAGACATCTCTTGTTATACAGGGTATGGCAACACAGAGAGGGAAGAAAAGAAAAATGAACTTGACCAATATTTAGATTTGGGTGAAATTCTTCTGATGTAGAATCCTTTGGATTAATATTTCCTTTTAAAAATTATTTTTGATAACACTTCTATCAAATTTTGAAGTTATTTCTTCGTGTTGGAGAAGTAGAGTTTAGATTGCTACAAATTATAGGATTATTTAATTCTA
Source organism: Mustelus asterias (assembly GCF_964213995.1). Taxonomy (NCBI): domain Eukaryota; kingdom Metazoa; phylum Chordata; class Chondrichthyes; order Carcharhiniformes; family Triakidae; genus Mustelus; species Mustelus asterias. Next base: position 35,775,896 of record NC_135816.1, read on the forward strand.
AATTAAACCATCTTTGGAACAATGCAAACATGTTAAGGAGAAACACTGTCCATTTACAAAGTTTCATCCTGTTGAGAACTCCAAACTACTTCTGAGGTTATAGAAGTGGTTTCCAGGTTTAAATAGGGGCCAGGATCCACCTCCCACTCAGTTTCAAATGAGTTTGGAAAAAAATGTGTAAGATTCTCCAGCACGGTTATCTTGAGGAACACCAGCATACATGAAAGTTTGAAGTCCAACAATTATTTTACATCTGAACATGTGGAGACCAGAACTACTTTTCCACAGACATTAAAACAACCAGCAAAAAAAAGTGATGTCAAAAAAGATACAATGTTCAGCATTCAACTCACCTGTTCACTCCTTCCACGTCAAAACAGAACCTCTTCTCAATGGAGTCTGTTTTTCTCCTAATGCATGATTTTAGGGTAAACATTTCTTCATCCCCCTGTGGAAAAAAAAACTAGTGAATGACGTACTAATTTTGGATTTTGTGCCCATGACGAATATGGTAATAAATGGCGACGCAGACAGAAAATCCCACGAAAGTCAGAAACGATATCCCACCAGCAAGTTCTCGTTTTCAGATTTTCCCCAGCCTCGCTGGTGATGTAATGGGGTTCCCACCCAGAGAGGTCAGGTACCTTATTTAAATAGATTATAATGTCATTAAAGGGCTTCCCCTCCCACATTGGGATCTCCCCCCCGCATCGATGTGTCATCACATTGGCGGGGTTTACAAAAAGTTTTTAATAACGGGAACTATGCCAAGGGTATCCATTAGAGGTACCCAGGTAAATATAATCCCCAGGGGGAGAAGGTCATGCCAGAGCAGTACCCTGGCAGTGTTGGGGGGGCCCTTCTAGGGTGTTCCATTGGGATGGGTTCCTCTTATCCTTGGGGTGGGAGGGCTCCCCGTGTCCTGGGGTGGGGTTGCCCATGTACATGGTGGTGATGGGGGGTTCTCCGTGTGCATGTTGGGGGAGGGGGGGGGGTGTCCTCTCTTTTTTTAAATCAGAGATCAAGGTGCACTTTCCCAGCATTGCCGGATTTTTCCAGGTACGCCCAACCAGCCTGACGATGTGGCCACTCCTCCATTTTTGCATAGAGTACTATACAATATGGCGATTAAAGTCAACTGTGCAACCAGCGGGCTGCACGCCGATTTTCTCGCATCAGCCAGCGTTCTGTGTAATAAAAAGACAATTCCGCCCATAGAAATAAATGCCAATTAGATGACATATAATGTCAATCAGATGGATATAGAAATGTCTCATGGATGTCATGTGAGCCCACTTTCTTTTCTAAATTTACATTTTCAATACACAGATGCGTTGAGTACAAATATTCACAAATGTTCTTATAATGTACCTCAAGCAGAAAATGCAGTAAATTAGTTCATACTTTTCTGTAGCATCACTGAACCCAGTACCAGAAATATTAAATATTTGAGACAAAATGAAATGAGATTGACCTATTTATTTTCTAAAATTTTACCAATCAGGGAAAGTCAGAATAATCGCTTTCAGCATAATCTGTAAGAGAATTCTTAAATTACTAACATTGGCCACGATTCTCCCAAAAGCACTGAATTGGCGGGAAAACTGTTCTAGATCCCCACTGTTTTATCAGTTCAGCTTCTCGCCTGAATCTCCGCACTCTGTGCACTGCAGAAGTCCCAGTCGTGAATATCATTAAAAACCCAGGGAGGCGGGGCCTATTTGCGCAAGAGTCTGACAGTTCTGGAACTCTGTGCATGCGCAGTGGTCCCGATCTGGCAGACTCCCCATTTGCTGACCAGCTCGATCACTGGCCAGCACGGGACCCCTGCAGTGCTGCCTATCCAGCCACCCCCATGGCCCGATCGCAGCCCCCACAGCAATTCCCGGGCCAGCCCTGACCTCCACCCCCAGCCCCCCCCCCCCCCCTCCCCACTGCTGATCCCCTCTGGGGTCAGATCCTCCCCCTGGCGGCAGGCCCCCCCCCCCACACCCTCATCCCCCCCCAATCGCTGCCCTTCCTCCATCCATCCATTCCAAACCGATCCTGTCTGCAAGGGGCAGCTGGACCCCCCACCCCCACCAATCGCCCCCTAGACCCCGCCCACAAAAGGTGCCCCCTGGGCACCAACCCCACTTTCCGACCATGGGGCACCAACCCCACTTTCCGACCCCCTGGGGGGCCCCTGATTGTTCCCCCCTTCATTCCAGCAGGGTCTCCCACTAGTTCCCCAAACGTGTGGAGCTAGCCTAAACCCCACCGGAATGAAGTACTTCTGGCGGGCTGGGAGATTCAATCGGGACTGGAAAATTCCCGATAATTAGGTTAAAAACATATTTAAAATACATTTAAAACAGATTCAAATTACTTACCTGTCTTCCCGCCGGTTTCCAGCGGGGTCTGACCGGCGACTGTTCTCCAGCTCTGGGAGATGTGCATGCGTTCCCGGCGCATGTGCAAATCCCGGAACAAGGCCGGCGACTCGCATCTCCCACCGCGACCTGCCAGAAAAGTTGCGGGTCGCGATGGGTGAATCACGGCCATTATTTCTCCCATCTTTCTCAACCCTATCAACAATGTCCCACACTAACAAAAGTAAAAGCATACAGAGCGCCAAAAGCCTCCTAAAATATCAGACTATGAAGTGTTTGAAGAAACAATATACAAGAATAGGGACCAGGGAGAAAACTGAAAGAAAGGGGCAGAGAATTTTCTAAATCTTAGAGCAAATCTGCTTCAGATAAATCATAACCCGAACAAGCTAAATTATCCTTCCTTTGAGCCATTTTCCACAGCATTATTGTGGATTACATTGGCAACAAAACTGAAGACATAACAGAGGGATGCACCTTGTGGAAAACGTAAAGGAATAAGAATGCATCTTCTTAACATTAATTGCATGTTAGACAGTTCAGTTTGAAAACTGGTTTAGCACTAGAAATAAGAAAGTAACAAACAAGAAATATGCGATTTCTGCCTTCTCATCCATTGATATTTCCTGTATCATGTCCTTTTAAGGATTTGTTCCAAGTCACACCTGGTTACAGCATTCATCAATGATACTAAGGAAGGCAACTCAAATAATAAAAATCCAGATTTTGTGATCGTAATTTACACAAAAATCATCAGTGTCCTAGGTTATTGCACCATGAAACTGATAGGCACAACTGGAGTCTACATTTGCAAGATATTGCAGAAAGAGACAAGTTGCTGTCAGTGATTCTACGCTTCTTCTGAGGGTGCGCTATTGAAGATTACAATTAGTGGAAAATCTTACGAATTTGATGAGACTTGCTCCTCAAACTGTTAGTCTCACTATTAAAGCTCTTGAAAAAAATTACACTCTGTTGAATGAGGATTTTAATGACATTCCAACTTCATAATTAATGTAACCATTCAAATGGCCCTGAGAAGTTGATTTTGTTTTTAGAATGCAAATTTTCTCCACAATAAAAAAAGCACTTTAAAAATAAAGTTTTAAATTTTTTATCTTTATGATTGAGTTAAGATAGAAGCTGAAATTATTTATTTCACTATTTGAAACTTTGAATTAAAAGTGAAGGATTTTTTAAAAAACCTGCATTTATGTAATATGATCAGGATAAAATGAAGTCTTTTCCAGTCAATGAAGGTACTTTGTGAAGTTTAGTCACTGTTACAACAATCGAAAACACAGCAACCATTTTGCAAACAGCAAGTTCTAGCAATAAACAAAAGGATAATAACCAGATCACTTTTTGTTGTGCTGTTAAAAGATAATATTGACCGTCCACTAAGGATAACTCCACTGTTCTTCAGAATATTATGATGTGGAGATGCCGGCGTTGGACTGGGGTAAACACAGTAAGAACCTGGTGTTGTTAAACTTCTTACTTCAGAATATTGACATGGGAATTTTTTTGTTCATCCCTGGGGTAAACAAAGCCTTAGTTTAATGTCTGAAAGACGGCACTTGTGACAATGGTGCAGCTTATTAATGCCGCACTGAAGTGTCAGCCTAGAATTTAATGCTCAAGTCTGGAGGGGGTCTTGAACCCAAAACTGCTGGCTTAGAGACAAGAGTGTTACCAAATGGGCCACAATTGACACTCAAGTGCTTTTAATGTCCTGGTTTACTGTGAATGAATACAGCATTGGTATCGTCTTGACTTGGCGCCAGATTTAAAGTTCTATCAAGAAACGGGGATGGCACATAAATCACTAGGCTTTTGCAGGCAACTTTTCTTGTGGTGAGCAGCAAGCGCAATTGCTTTGACACTGACTGTAAAATTCAGGCAATTGTTTTAAAATTCATTGATGATGTCAACCTATGTGGAAAAGTGTTAAATAAAGAGAATTAAGTAGTCAATTGAAAGTGAATAGAAGCAAAATACTGCAGATGTTGGAAACCTAAAATAAAACAGAAAATGCTGGAAATACTCAGCAGGCCAGGCAGCATATTTGAAGAGAGAAACAGAGTAGCACTTTCTCTTTTCATCAGGACAAATCTGATGAAAGTTCAGTGACCTGAGACATTGGCTAGAATTTTCCTTAAATTCAGCAAAGGTCAAAAGCGGGCAGGAAAAGTGGCATTCTCGTGGCTTTCTCCGCCACATCATTTGGAACATAGAGTAAAAAAAAGCAACGAGGGGTGGGTTTCACAACATGAAACTGGGAGCCCACCCCTCAAGCAACTTAGTTTTTCGAAGACCGGGCACTACTTTCAAAGGCTGCCACCCCAGTTCATAACAGTTCACCAGGAACCACGCCCAACCCTGCCGACACTCGCCTGAACTCTGCTGGGAGGTCTGCTCGCCAGGTGCATGCCTTGGGAGACCAGTTAGTTTCATGCCAGTCTGCTGTTACAATTATGTGAATGGACCTTTTTACAGGGCAGGGGAATGATTCACGTGTAGAGGCCTGATGACTACATGGGGCGTGATGGTGGCACAGTGGTTAGCACTGCTGCCTCACAGTGCCAAGGACCTGGGTTCGATTCCCAGCTCAGGTCACTGTCTGTGTGGAGTTTGCATGTTTTCCTCGTGTCTGCGTGGGTTTTCTCCGAGTGCTCCAGTTTCCTCCCACAGTCTCCAAGACATGCTGGTTAGGTACATTGACCCGAACAGGTGTAGAAGTGTGGCGACTAGGGGAATTTCACAGTAACTTCATTGCGGTGTTAATGTAAGCCTTATTTGTGACTAATAAATAAACTTTAACTTTATATGCAAATATATGGAAATTATGTTCCTTAGGAAATTAGTTATGTCACTGGCGGGGACAATTGAATCACGTACTTCTATCAGCGTGAAACATGATTTGGACATCTCCTGAGATTTTCCACTCCCATCGCCGAATCCGCCCAATGAAAAAGGGGGTAGATTATCCTGGACATTAACGTTTTGGAGATTGGCAAAAATCGATAAGGGGTCACAAACTGAGCATCACCATAAGAACTAATGGAAAAGTTAGAAGGTCATTTTTTTCCCAACAGTTTATCAGAATGTGGAATACAAATGACTATTAAAGCAGAGACTACAACATGTTGAAAAGAAATTAGATTTTTTTTAAGGAATAATATAAACGCTAGGTGGAAAGGCAGAGAGGCAGGTTTGGAATACATAGTTTTAGTTAATAGCTTGGAACTATAGAGGCATAATGGACTGAAAGGCTTACTTCTGATTATAACATGTATAGTTCTATAGCAATAGTACCTGCAATTTACACACTACTAAAATTAGTCAGAGGCAGAAGTTCTGAATACTGTAATTGAAATGTAAGTAAAGGAATGTTCTATCACATGAAGAACATTCCCGTAGCAATGGCACCCTTTTACCTCACAATGAAATATTTAAGCTGTCATGCAGTCCACTTACTATTTTTCCCCCAGTTTTTTGGTCAAATGGCACCATAGTAAATTTCTTTGGTTCCTTTTGATATGTGCAGTAGTGCTTCACCCAACTGGATCCAAACGGACCTAGAAGAGGATTTTTGAAAATTTATTCATTCCACATAAACCAGATAAGTATCAAAAGGATTTTCAAAACCATTGGATGTGTGTAAACAGAAATAAATGTTTATCCTTACTTTTTTTCTGCACAAAGAGGTAACCCTCCATTGTGTAAGGGCTGATACTCTGATGTTCTTGAGGGTTCTCCTTCATTTTCTTCATTAATGATTCAACTTCAGATCGTGCACCATCAAAGCGGTCTCGTGTCTGTAACATAGTAGAGCAATGCTGATAATAAGATTTAAGCAAAGCGTAATGATGGATGTGTAAAATTTTTGTATGGTAATTCCTTGAACTGTGAAAACACCTAAACTACTTTTATGTTATGGATTTTGTCATTCCAAGTTTGAGCTGCACTTGCTTGAAGAATTTTGAATTGAAATATAGACCATTTTGTAATTATAGAAAATTCAAATTGGTGGGAGCACTTTGAGGTGATAAACTAGAATCATATAAGAATAATGGTTTAAATGATAATGTTCATGTAATATATTGCCACCAATGTGCTTAAAAAAGTCCAGTGACAATAATGACAATGGATATAAATAGCTTGAAGAGTTAATCTAGTACTATACATGCATATTTTGCAGTTGAGTGGCACCTTATACTGGGTTCTTAAAAAATATAGATGGTTAATCTCAGCAGCATTCGGAACACCTCAACTAAATAAAATCAACGTTCAGATTGGGCAATTTCCAATTTTTCACACAATAGTTATTTGATGATTTAATAAACTCAGATTTAGTGGGTTATTGAAACTAGAATAACTATATTTCAAACTCAAAACGACAATGTTTGCAGTAAAAAAGTAACATCTTTCTGCCATATTTAAGACAGTTTCCTTTGTTAACATATCATCACTTGCAGCAAGGAGAAATGGAAAAGAAAACAATCTGAGGGAACTTGGTAAACAGTAGTAAATATGGTTTCAAAACAGCTTGCTTGACTTCACTTCGGAAATGACAAGTAGAATGTGGTAAACACTGCTGTACTGTATGTTCTTGGAAAACACATTGAACAATGCCCCACTTGAAAAGCAATTAGTTAAACTCAAAGCTAAAGGGATTCACATTAAACCTGGGCATGTGTAAGTAATTAGCTTCGTGGTAGAAAACAACAGATACTTGTTAGAGGAGTCATGTCCGGATACAGGGATGGAACATTGGCTAGGGTGCCCTAAGCCTCAGCATTGAGACTTCTACTGTTTCTAATTTACATCAATGACTTGGACTCAAACTTAGTGCAAATTGGTTAAATTTGCAGACAGTACCACATTATGCAGGATAGCAGGATCAAAGGAGAAAACCCAGAAATTACAGCATGAATTAAAGCAAAATGTCAGTGGGAAGAACAATGATAAGTGAAATTTAATACAGCAATCTACAAAATACAGTATTTGCATAAGAAGAAAAAGTGGTCACTACATATACCCATGAATCATTTTAAATAGCCATGGATGAAATGAAAATGAAATGAAATAAACCTGTTGGACTTTAACCTGGTTTTGTTAAACTTCTTACTGTGTTTACCCCAGTCCAACGCCGGCATCTCCACATCATGAAATGAAAAGAACATGGAAGTTTTAATAGAGTCATAGAGGTTTACAGCATGGAAACAGGCCCTTCGGCCCAACTTGTCCATGCCACCCATTTAAAAAAAAAACTCCTAAGCTAATCGTGTGGGCAGCACGGTAGCACAGTGGTTAGCACTGCTGCTTCACAGCTCCAGGGTCCTGGGTTCGATTCCCGACTTGGGTCACTGTCTGTGTGGAGTTTGCACATTCTCCTCGTGTCCGTGTGGGTTTCCTCCGGGTGCTCCGGTTTCCTCCCACAGTCCAAAGATGTGCGGGTTAGGTTGATTGGCCATGCTAAAAATTGCCCCTTAGAGTCCTGAGATGCGTAGGTTAGAGGGGTTAGCGGGTGGATATGTGGGGATATGGGGGTAGGGCCTGGGTGGGATTGTGTTCGGTGCAGACTCGATGGGCCAAATAGCCTCTTTCGGCACTGTAGGGTTTCTATGATTCTAATCCCAATTGCCCGCATTTGGCCCAATATGCTTTTTAAAAGACAAAATTGTACCCACCTCTACTACTACCTCTGGCAGCTTGTTCCAGACACTCACCACCCTTTGTGTGAAAAAAGTGCCCCTCTGGACACTTTTGTATCTCTCCCCTTAAACTTATGCCCTCTAGTTTTAGACTCCCCTACCTTTGGGAAAAGATATTGACTATCTAGCTGATCTGTGCCCCTCATTATTTTATAGACCTCTATAAGATCACCCCTCAGCCTCCCTGCAGCCCTGTTTAAACAAAGGCACAACATTTGCCACTCTCTAATCTTCAGGCACCTCACCCGTGACTATCGATGATTCAAATACAGTGGAACCCCGATTTAACGCGCCCCGATTTAGCGCGAATTTGAATATAACGCGATGGCGTCATTGGACCCTTTTTTCCCGCTAATAATTGGCAAATTTAGCGTGACCCCGATTTAGCGCGACCCCGCTTTTATGGACCCCAACCATCGCGTTATAACGGGGCAGCACTGTATCTCTGTGAGAGGACCCGCAATTTCCTCCTGAGCCTCCCACAATGTCCTGGGATACACTTCATTAGGTCCTGGGGATTTATCTACCTTGATGCGCTTTAAGACTTCCAGTACCTCCTTCTCTGTAATATGTACACTCCTCAAGACATCACTATTTATTTCCCCAAGTTCCCTAACATCCATGCTTTTCTCAACAGTAAATACTGATGAGAAATATTCATTTAGGATCTCACCCATCTCTTGTGGATCCGCACATAGATGACCTTGTTGATCCTTAAGAGGCCTACTCTCTCCCTTGTTACTCTTTTGCCCTTTATGTATTTGTAGAAGCTCTTTGGATTCTGCCAAAACAATCTCGTGTCCCCTTTTTGCCCACCTGGTTTCTCTCTTAACTCTACTCCTACACCCCCTATACTCTTCAAGAGTTTCACTTGATCCCAGCTGCCTATGCATGTCATGTGCCTCTTTCTTCTTCTTGACCAGGGCCTGAATATCCCGAGTCATCGGGGTTCCCTACTTCTGCCAGCCTTGCCCTTCACTCTAAGAGGAATGTGTTTACTCTGAACCCTGGTTAACACACTTTTGAAAGCGTGCCACTTACTATACGTCCCTTTGTCTTCCCACAGACTCCCCCAATTAACTTTTGAAAGTTCCTGCCTGATACCATCAAAATTGGCCTTGCCCCAATTTAGAATTTTAACTTTTGGGCCAGACCTATCATTCCCCATAGCTATCTTAAAACCAATAGAATTATAGTCACTGGTCCCAAAGTGATCCCTCACTAACACTTCTGTCACCTGTCCTTCCTTATTTCCCAAGAGGAGGTCAGGTTTTGCCCCTCTCTAGTCGGGCCATCCACATACTGAATGAGAAATTCCTCCTGAATACACTCAATAAATTTCTCTCCATCCAACCCTCTAATACTATGGCTGTCCCAGTCAATAGTGGGAAAGTTAAAATCTCCGACTATTACCACCCTATTTTTCTTGGAGCTATCTGTAATCTCCTTACATATTTGCTCCTCAATTTCCCACCGACTATTTGGGGGCCTATAGTACAACCCTATTTAAGTGCAGACTCAGCTCTACCCATGGAGACTCAGTGGCCGAACCCTTGGATATATCCCCTCTCAGTACGGCCGTGATGCTTTCCCTAATCAAAAGTGCAACTCCCCCTCCTCTCTTACCTCCTGTTCTATCTTTCCTATAGCATCTGTACCCTGGAATATTGAGCTGCCAGTCCTGTCCCTCCCTTAGCCATGTTTCAGTAATTGCTATAATATCCCAATCCCACGTACCCATCCATGCCCTGAGTTCATCTGCCTTGCCCGTCAGGCCTCTTGCATTGAAATAAATGCAGTTTAATCTGGACTTCCCTTGCTCTCTGTCTTGTTTTTGCCTGATCTGTCTGGTACTAAGATTACTGACAGTGTCTTTACTACTTAATGTGCTGTCTTTAACTTCTGTGCTGTCCTCAAACTTCTCTTCTGTCTCCCTACTGCTTTGGATCCCACCCCTCTGCCAAACTAGTTTAAACCCTCCCGAGTGGCTCTAGCAAATCTCCCCGCCAGGATGTTAGTCCCCCTCCAGTTCAAATGTAACCCATCCCTCTTGAACAGGTCAGCCCTTCCCCAGAAAAGATCCCAATGATCCAAAAATCTAAATCCCTGCCCCCTGCACCAGCTCTCAAGCCAGGCATTCATCTGCCTAATCCTCCTATTCATACTCTCACTAGTACGTGGCAGCCGTAGAAATCCTGAAATTACTACCTTCAAGGTCCTGCACTTTAGCCTTCTGCCTAACTCTCTATATTCACATTTCAGGACCTCATCCCTTTTCCTACCTAATTTCACCCTACCTCAATAAACTCAACATATCTGGCCAATATCATAGAAATCATAGAAACCCTACAGTACAGAAAGAGGCCATTCGGCCCATCGAGTCTGCACCGACCACAATCCCACCCAGGCCCTAGCCCCGTATCCCTACATATTTTACCCATTAATCCCTCTAATCTACGCATCCCAGGACACTAAGGGCAATTTTTAGCATGGCCAATCAACCTAACCCGCACATCTTTGGACTGTGAAATACCATATGAACTACCTGAATATCTGCAAGATTAGATTACAAACACTCATGATAAAACGGAAGTGTTATAGTTAGACCACACCTTGAGTGTCATTCCCAAATTTATTTGCAGAGGACCAAGGCGTTCATAAGCTGGAGATAGTGCAAAAAAGAGCCACAAGTGGGAGGGACACTTGGAAGCCAGCTGCAGAGCGCTCAGGCACCACTGCAGAGGCATCCTGCACTCCCAGTACGATGAGAAATTGCCTGCTGCCTTCCCCCGACGGACATCTTTTCCCACCCCTCCACTGTCATCAGCAGCAGTGGAACCGTCCCATGACAACATGGGTCGCCAGCATCCGAACCCTCCCGATGAGTCCCCCTCCCCAGCCCTCCACGCACCCAACATTGTTGATCACCCACCCCTCCCACACACCCCTCCCCTTTGTTAATCACCCCCATCTGGCAATCACCCCCATTTGCATACCCCATTCCCCCGCAAACCTCCACCCCCTTGCATACCCCCCCCCCCCCGCAGAGCTCCCCACTTTCCATGCCCCCGCAGAGCTCCCTCTCTGAATACCCCCTGCTCCTGTAGTGCACCTCCCTTGCATATCCCCTTGCAAAGATACCCCCTTGCATACCACCCCGCCCCTGCAAAGCTCCCCCACTTGCATACCCCCCAGTCATAGCCCCAACTCCCACTCAGGCCCCACCCCCCTTGGCACTGCCCCTAGCAGTTATGGCATCTGATGGGCATTGCCAGGGTGCCCGGTGGGCACTGCCAGGATGCCCAGTGGGTACTATCAGGCTGGCAATACCTGATGAGCACTGCACAGCCATGTCCCCAGCCATCCAGACGCTTCAATGGCCTCCGGTCCCCCAGCATGGCCATGTGCCTGGTCCCCAATGCTGGTGGCCAGGAGTGATTCTCGTTGACGAGGAGGGGGGGGGGGGGGGGGGGGGGGGTGGTGGTGGTGGTGTGTGTGTGTGTGTGTGCGTGCGTAGAGGAAGATTCTGGGAGGCCAGAAACGACCAGAATTTCACCCCCACACGCTACCTTCCTGGCCTGCTGCACCGATTGACTGGTGCAGCGGGCTGGAAAGATCGTGCCCAATGTATGTACGTGTTCTTTTTGTCTGGAAAGAACGGTGCCCTGTATATTAATGTATGTCGCATCTAGCATGCGTAAGTGTGACACACTGTGAGCCCAACTGATAATCTTAAATTGATTGTCAGCATAATTCTTAGCACACTGAGGATTGTTTAGCGAAAGTTGTCCAATCATGGAAACACCTCTAATGTTGGACACTGTGAGCAGGATTTTTCCACCCTTCCCACTGATGGGAACTTCCAGTCCAGCATATGGTGCGCCATGGGGTGGGGTGGATTCAATGTGAAATCCCATTGACAGCAATCAGACGATCCATTTGCTGACCAAAGGTGAGCCACCTCCCACCACCAAGAAACACAATGTGGGGGAGGGGGGACTGTGCTGCCAGAGAAGCCTGCGTTTTGAGATTTACAAGCATGAGCTGGTTGGACATGGTCATCACCTTGCCTGTTGTGAACAAAGAGAACATGTACGCACATTGCTCCTGTTTCAACTAAACAAAATAGGTGACAACCATTCTCCGGTTCATTCCACAGGTAGTGGTGAACCGCCTTCTTGAACCACTGCAGTCTATGTGGTGTAACTACGGCCAAAGTGCTATTTGGGAGGGAGTTCCAGGATTGTGACCCAGTGACAGTAAAGGAACAGCAATATAGTCCCAAGTCATGATGGTGTGTGGTTTAGGGAGGAACTTAATGTGGCAGGCTTTCCTGAGAGTAGGCTACGCACAGCTCTCTCCAGAGAGAATCCTGCCTCCAATTTAAATTACAGTCATAATTGCTACAGATATTTGTACAGGCCACATCTGGAGTGCTGCGTTCAGTTTTAGATACCTTGTTTTGGGACAGATATATTGATAATGAAGCGAGTACAGCACAAACACATCACAATGACACTAGGGCTTATAGTGGTAAACTATGAAGACATTTAGGAATGAAATCAGGAAGCAGTTTCTCCATGCAAGGCAAAGGGAAATCAAAAACTCTCCCACCCAGAAGTTGGAGATGCTAGGTCAATTAAAATTTAAGACCAAGGTTTAAAGAATTTTGTTAGCTACAGGGATCAAAGTATATGAAGTAAATGCAGGTTTACTGATTTGAGGTAACCAGGCACGAAGTGGGGAATCTTTACATGCTTAAGATAAAGATAGGTGCAACACATGGATGTAGCTATATATTGCAGCTGTTGTGTAGTGTCTCATGATGTAGTATGGGGCAAATATTATTTTCCATGCAATTTTACGGCTGTGTGCATACACACCTGTGCCAGCAATTCTACCAAACAGAACATCACAATAGCTGCAAAATATCATAAATGCAGAATATTCATCATGAAAAAAGTGTTGTCTAATTAAATTATTTCTTCCAGGATAGATATATGTCTAAAAAGAACCTCTTCAGGTGACAAACCTTAAAGGACCTTTCACCATTATCATGGATTGAAGAACGACTTGAAAAGGTTTGGCAATTTGCAGCATGCTAATCCTATACCAAAGGCTTACTGTAAAGTCAGGGCATCAGCTGGACTAAACAGCACCGTTTTTACTTCCCATGTGGCTTCAAGGACAGAAATCAATGATTACGTTCTTGTGTTCTTTACACTCGTAACTTATTCCCTACTACCGAATTAAAATCTAGCACTAACAAACACCAGTTTTGAAGAAAGCTGCAACAGGATCTCAGAGAAACAACTATGAAGAGATGTATTTCTCAACTGAAAACAAGGAAATAAACAGCATTCTGAAAACGGAGTATTGAAAGAGTGCAACAGTTACTCTAAAGGATATTTTACATCATGGAAGATCATCAAATTTAATTCTGTTTCTCCCTCTACACATTAGAAACCCTACAGTGCAGAAGGAGGCCATTCGGCCCATCGAGTCTGCACCGACCACAATCCCACCCAGGCCCTACCCCCACATATTTACCCACTAATCCCTCTAACCTACGCATCAGGACTCTAAGGGGCAATTTTTCACCTGGCCAATCAACCTAACCTGCACATCTTTGGACTGTGGGAGGAAACCGGAGCACCCGGAGGAAACCCACGCAGACACGAGGAGAATGTGCAAACTCCACACAGACAGTGACCCGAGCCGGGAATCGAACCCGGGACCCTGGAGCTGTGAAGCAGCAGTGCTAACCACTGTGCTACCATGCCGCCTCAACTACTGAGTATTTTGGGCATTTTCTGTTTTTACTTCAGGATCTGCAGAATTACATAAGCTTGACTCAGGGAACTTGAAAAATCATGATTAGCTCCTTAGTTCTACTAAGTATATCATTAAAATAAAAGTTGATCCTTTTCTGGTTTGAGACAGTAGAATGACAGCAGTTATTGATACTCTATGTTTAGAAATGTGTGGTGCACTGTTGTGCTGTTATAGTATTTCCAACTGATCAGATTGCTGAACTATAGACCATTGTACTTCCAACTAATCACTAGATCACTTCCTTCTGCAGACTGATGGTCATCCTGTTATAAACAGTACAATCAGAAAGTTTGCTAATAACAAGTTAAGTTGCCGGGTCCAGATAGGATGTACCCCAGGTTTCTGTGGGAGGCGAGGGAAGAGATTGCAGAGCCTCTGGCGATGATCTTTGCGTCGTCGATGGAGACGGGAGAGGTGCCAGAGGATTGGAGGATTGCGGATGTGGTTCCTATTTTCAAGAAGGGGAATAGGGATAGCCCAGGAAATTACCGACCGGTGAGTCTCACCTCAGTGGTTGGTAAGCTGATGGAGAAGATCCTGAGGGACAAGATTTATGAGCATTTAGAGAGGTTTAGTATGCTCAAGAATACTCAACATGGCTTTGTCAAAGGCATATCATGCCTTACGAGCCTGGTGGAGTTCTTCGAAAATGTGACTCAACACATTGACGAAGGGAAAGCGGTAGATGTGGTTATATGGATTTTAGCAAGGCGTTCGATAAGGTCCCCCATGCATGGCTTCTAGAAAAAGTGAGAGGGCATGGGATCCAAGGTGCTGCTGCCCTGTGGATCCAGAACTGGCTTGAACTGGTGTTTGTTAGTGCTAGATTTTAATTCGGTAGTAGGGAATAAGTTACGAGTGTAAAGAACACAAGAACGTAATCATTGATTTCTGTCCTTGAAGCCACATGGGAAGTAAAAACGGTGCTGTTTAGTCCAGCTGATGCCCTGACTTTACAGTAAGCCTTTGGTATAGGATTAGCATGCTGCAAATTGCCAAACCTTTTCAAGTCGTTCTTCAATCCATGATAATGGTGAAAGGTCCTTTAAGGTTTGTCACCTGAAGAGGTTCATTTTAGACATATATCTATTCTGGAAGAAATAATTTAATTAGACAACACTTTTTTCATGATGAATATTCTGCATTTATGATATTTTGCAGCTATTGTGATGTTCTGTTTGGTAGAATTGCTGGCACAGGTGTGTATGCACACAGCCGTAAAATTGCATGGAAAATAATATTTGCCCCATGCTACATCATGAGACACTACACAACAGCTGCAATATATAGCTACATCCATGTGTTGCACCTATCTTTATCTTAAGCATGTAAAGATTCCCCTCTTCATGCCTGGTTACCTCAAATCAGTAAACCTGCGTTTACTTCATATACTTTGATCCCTGTAGCTAACAAAATTCTTTAAACCTTGCAAGCAGCGCTCCGAAAGCTAATGGTATTTGCTACCAAATAAACCTGTTGGGCTTTAACCTGGTGTTGTTAAAACTCTTACTGTGTTGCCCAAAGGAGGCAGAGAGTGGGTATAGATGGGTCTTTTTCTAAATGGAGGTCGGTCACCAGTGGTGTGCCCCAGGGATCTGTTCTGGGACCCTTGCTGTTTGTCATTTTCATAAATGACCAGGATGAGGAAGTGGAGGGATGGGTTGGTAAGTTTGCCGACGACACGAAGGTTGGTGGGGTTGTGGATAGTCTGGAGGGATGTCAGAAGTTACAGAGGGACATAGATAGGATGCAAGACTGGGCGGAGAAGTGGCAGATGGACTTCAACCCAGATAAATGCGTAGTGGTCCATTTTGACAAGTCAAATGGGATGAAGGAGTACAATATAAAGGGAAAGACTCTTAGTACTGTAGAGGATCAGAAGGACCTTGGGGTCCGGGTCCATAGGACTCTAAAATCGGCCCCGCAGGTGGAGGAGGTGGTTAAGAAGGCGTATGGTGTGCTGGCCTTTATCAATCGAGGGACTGACTTTAGGAGTCCGGGGATAATGATGCAGCTATATAAGACCCTCGTCAGACCCCACTTGGAGTACTGTGCTCAGTTCTGGTCGCCTCATTACAGGAAGAATGTGGAAAAGATTGAAAGGGTGCAGAGGAGATTTACAAGGATGTTGCCTGGATTGAGTGGCATGCCTTATGAGGATAGGCTGAGGGAGCTCAGTCTTTTCTCCTTGGAGAGACATAGGATGAGAGGAGACTTAATAGAGGTATATAAGATGTTGAGAGGCATAGATCGGGTGGACTCTCAGAGACTTTTTCCCAGGGTGGAAATGGCTGCTACAAGAGGACACAGGTTTAGGGTGCTGGGGGGTAGGTACAGGGGAAATGTTAGGGGGAAGTTTTTCACACAGAGGGTGGTGGGCGAGTGGAATCAGCTGCCGTCAGTGGTGGTGGAGGCAAACTCAATCGGGTCTTTTAAGAGACTCCTGGATGAGTACATGGGACTTAATAGGATGGAGGGTTATAGGTAGGCCTGAAAGGTAGGGATATGTTCAGCACAACTTGTGGGGCCAAAGGGCCTGTTTTGTGCTGTAGTTTTTCTATGTTTCTATGTTTCTAACATTAAGGGTAGGATTTTAAGGATGGTGAGCGATCGGAGCTTGCTATTCCGGGAGTTGGCATGTGCCAACTCTCGGAAGCCCATTGCCATTTAGCGCTCACTTGAGCGAGACAGTGGGCGAGACTTCTATCTGCTCTTGGAAGTCCCACCCATGATAGTTGTCAGCCAAACAGATTGGCTGACAGCTCTCCAATCCACCAGGCACAGCACTGCAGTGGCCAGAAGCAGTACCACAGTGCTGTGTCTGGAACTATGTCCAGGACCGTTGGAAAGGTAGGTCCCGAGGGGGGTGAGAAGGTAGGGGCTACCATGGAGGGTTTGGAGGAGGCCAATAGTGGCGTCGAAGGCTAGTCCAGTTGTGGGGGAAGGAGGTCCAGAGCTCCAAGATCCCAGAGGGGAGGGTGCCCCAACTCTGAAGGGGCCTTTCCCACACGAGATGGAGAAAACTTTTCTCAGTTTCCCACTCTGTCCGCACCCGTTCTCGCTAGCCTAAAAATTGAAGTTGGATGGGAAAAGGCCCTCAAATGGCCATTTAGTCGTCACTTAAGGGCTTTAATAGATAAACGGGTGCGTTTCCGACCTGAGGCCCTTCCCACCCAAGCATGAAATTGTGACTGGATTTAGGCGGGCGGGTTCCTGAAGGGAAATCCCGTCCATTTAATTGTAGGCTCCCTTCCCGCTTGGGGAGCATAAAATTCTGCCCTCAGAGTCAGTATGGGCAGCAGAGAAAATTAAGACTCAGATAATTATAAGAGCCATCTGATGAAAGATAAAGTAACAACTAATTGGTAGGGTATTCTAACTGAATGTAACAATATATTTTTAAAAATTTATCTATGGGTCATGGGCATCACTGGCTGGCCATCATTTATTGCCCATTCCTAATTGCCAAAGGTTTAAAGTTAACCATATTGCTGTGTCTCTGGAGTCACATGTAGGCCAGACCAGGTAAGGGCGGCAGATTTCCTTCCCTAAACAACATTAGTGAACCAGATGGGTTTTTCCGACAATCAACAATGGTTGCATGGTCATCAGTAGATTCTTAATTCTAGATTTTTTTTGACTGAATTCAAATTCCACCATCTGCTGTGGCGGGATTTGAACTCAGGTCCCCAGAATATTAGCTGAGTTTCTGGATTAATAGTCTAGCGATAACACCACTAGGCCATCTCCTTCCCTCAACGAATGAAAGAATGCATTTTAGACAACAAAGGTAAGTAAACTTTGAACATGTCAATGATAAGAGGAGATTACTGAATTGTAAAACACCAAAGAACACTTTGATGAAATCCGGTTATATTTTTAATTAAGATCAGAAACACATTAAGCCATGTGGGGTCATTGCGCTACACCACGCCATATGGCAGTGAATAAATTATACAGAAGAATGATTTGGAGTTTCCTTTCCTGACCACTAGACAGGAAAGTCTTGAAGCATGTGAAAAAATAAAGCAATTGTGGAAGATTGTTTCTTTTCTTGGTTGGCAGCAACCCCAAATAGCATGCAAAGATTTAAAGGGAACAATTTCCTCATTTTACTTTCACTTGTTTTGATGGCTACTTATTCATTTAAACTGGGTGCACAAACGTGCACAGAATTATTGAAATATTAAATCAATTGTAGGTGAAAAATCATTGCAGCAATTTTTTTCTGTTTTGTGTGTGGGGTAAATTTACTTACATTCTGAATGCTGATCTGAAGCTGGGTTTTAAAATGTCCAAAGTCTTTTGCCAGTTCATACCCATGATGGTAAAATGTGAAGAGTCCTTGTAAGAATGCAAGCAACTGTAAAACAATATCAAGCAATGCAGGATCATAAACCATGGATTTTTGCCTTCATCAAATGTCATGCTCCACTCAATATATATATATCTTCAATTTGGCTACTGGAAACATGTTCAAGGGTTCACAGTAGCCAGTTAATCATATTTAGTAATATGCCTTCAATTCGTGATAAACATGACTGCAAATATTTAAATATTTAAAATTGCATTTAATTAGATAGACTGAACAGAGACTAGATGCTCAAAGGCTGGATAGACAGCATCTGCAAAGTAACTAACTATGGATCTCAAAATCAATAAGATTTGAAAATAGATAGAAAAGCTAACACATGTATGAAACATGTGGACTAACAAGGTGCAACTTAATGGGATTGAAAATTGGCGGCAAACAATCATTTGAATCAAATCACTGCTGGGAGGAGAAATTCTGCGGCTTTAGAATAGTAGAGCACAAGGGGTTCTGAGCACAGACTTTTAAGAAATAAATTAAATCTGCAATCAGTACTATGAGCCAGTATGATTTAACGTGTTCACCTACTGGTTCCACAAACTCAAACATCTTTCGTTCTTGCACCTCGTGCACTCTAAATACGTATTCCAGTGATACTTCGTAGAAATGTTGTCGGACGACATCAACCTGACTATCTGCCTGTAAGTCAAAGCAAAAGCTTTTCTATAAACCAAAATAGACACCAGGATCCAATACAAAACAGAAAATTAGTTACCAACAGCAGCGTAGAATCACTTTTTAGGTTTAGTACAAGACTCTAAATGTAAAATCACACTGTTACCAAAAAAAGGAGGGTGACAGAAACCAGATCTGTCAATTTATTAAAGGAGTTACATGATTCCATCATCAATGACAGTGACAGAGTACTTCAGTAAGTGTCAGCTGATAAGTCAGTTTTGATTTCAGAGAGGTAAGTCAAGTAAAACTAATCTAGTTGTTTAATATAATTTCTATCACAGCAGATAGGGGAGCATTCAATGGATGTTGTCTACAGGGACCTTCAGAAAGCATTTGAAAAAGTTCCACATTTGCAATTATTAACAAAATTGAAAATGTACTGAACTGGAGGAAATCTTCTAATTGTTTCAGAGATAGGAAAGCAGGGGAAAGGGTAAATTTTTTGATTGGTGGTATGTGTCAAATGGTGTTCCCTGGGATCTGCACTTTTCCTTAATGTCCATATTAATAACATAGATGGAGGAATAGAGAGCTTTTATACCCACATTTGCACATGACACAAAGTTAGGAGGCACAGCAAATTGTGCAGATGGGAGGCGCAAATTAGAAACAAACAAATTAAGTGAACTTTGCAAAACTATAGCAGATGGAATTCAATATAATATTGGTTGGCTAATTGGAAATCCAGATGTGGCTAACTGCATATTATGTTAGTTAATTTAAAAACGGAATAACGGATACTATTTCTTGACATGTGACCTTAATTAACATATCCACAGACTATTAGCTATCCCCGGTGTCCAGGTCAATATTTAGTCCTCAGTCAACAACATCATAAATAAGATTGTACTGTTATTATAATATTGAAGTTTATGGGAGGTTGCTGTGCATAAATTGGCTTCAGTGTTTCATATATTATAGTGACTACACTTCAAAAGTACTTCATTGGCTGCAAAGCACTTTGAAAAATATGGTGATCATGAAAGGAACTATATAAATTCAAGCCTCAATTTTTTTCACATGATATATGCAGACTTTCAGCTTAACTTACTTTGTGCATTGTTGGTGGAAATAGTATGATAAAAAGTTGAGGAAGTGTATTTTGATCATTGACTGCTTTATTCCCTTAAATACTAATGGATTCAAAGAACAAAGAACAAAGGAAACTACAGCACAAGAACAGGCCCTTCGGCCCTCCAAGCCTGCACCGATCATGCTGCCCGACTTAACTAAAACCCCCTACCCTTCCGGGGACCATATCCCTCTCTTCCCATCCTATTCATGTATTTGTCAAGACGCCCCTTAAAAGTCACTACCGTCTCCGCTTCCACTACCTCCCCCGACAACGGGTTCCAGGCACCCACTACTCTCTGTGTAAAAAATCTGCTTTAAACCTTGTCCCTCGCACTTTAAACCTGTGCCCCCTAGTAATTGACTCTTCCACCCTGGGAAAAAGCTTCTGACTATCCACTCTGTCCATGCCTCCCATAATCTTGTAGACTTCTATCAGGTCGCCCCTCAACCTCCGTTGTTCCAGTGAGAACAAACCAAGTTTCTCCAACCTCTCCTCATAGCTAATGCCCTCCATACCAGGCAACATCCTGGTAAATCTTTTCTGTACCCTCTCCAAAGCCTCCACATCCTTCTGGTAGTGTGGCGACCAGAATTGAACACTATATTCCAAGTGCGGCCGAACTAAAGTTCTATAAAACTGCAACATGACTTGCCAATTGCCCCAGCCAATGAAGGCAAGCATGCCGTATGCCTTCTTGACTACCTTCTCCACCTGCATTGCCACTTTCAGTGACCTGTGTACCTATACACCCAGATCCCTTTGCCTAGAACTTAAGGGTTCTGCCATTTACTGTATAACCCTTGATTCACCCCTCCCTTTCTCTGCAGCCTCCGAGAAATTTGATTTTGTCCCATTCTGACTTCTTCGGCATCCCCAATTTCCTTCACTCCACCATTGGAGGCTGAATCTGCAACTGCCATGGCCCTGAGCTCTGAAATTTCTTCCTTAGAAGGTTCTCTATTTCCCTCTGCTCCAAGACAATCCTCAACACTTACATCAAGGATTATTGTCAACTGTTCTAATATGTGCTTTGGTGTTAAATTTTGTTTAACAATGCTCCTATGAAGTGTCTTGGGATGTCGGTGGCACCATTTAAGTGCAAGTTGTTGTTGTACTGCAAAGTCCACGGTGGTACATCTTTATTAATGTTATGCTTACAGGGGTATTAGAACAACAGTTCACAAGTTTACTCTTGATGAGCATTGCCGGGGATGGGGACTTGGGGCCTTAGATGAAATGAAATTGCACAGGCGGATATAGTCATGCCTTTTAATGTATACTATTACAACATGATCATCCAAAGTTCTGCCAGCTATTTACACCATGCCAATTTATGACTGCTAAGCAGGAGAAGGATACAGATCAATAGTCCTTTTAAAATTGGGCACTAGGGTATGTGTAATGGTATAATTAAATATAAAACTAAAAGTACAATTCTTACCTTGTACAAGACTTTGGCTTGGCTGTATCTAGAAAACTGTGCCCAGTTATCACCTCTCACCTGGTGGGAGGTATTGGGGCACTGAAAAGATCCAGCGTCGGGTCACAATTATACCTAGTTTAAAAATCCTTACATTTCAGGACAGGATTTGGGAACTAGAGCTTAGTGCTCTGGAAAAGTGTACACTATGAGGTGATATAACCGGAATCTTTCAAAATAATGAAAAGGATCAGATTCCTTCCAAGTAGCCAAGTTGTATGGGAAACCAACCAGAACAGTAAATGGTTCCTAAAACTTTGCACCAACTTAAAGAAACATTAAACATAATTATCACCTTATCAATAACAGTGAGACTCCACTCACAGTTTACATGTTCACAGGGCATTCAATTCTAGCCAAAGAAATGCCCAGTTTTGCATTAAAAAAAGGTTAGATACAAGATTTCAGAAAAGTATTTCAAGATTCAATGAACTTACTATGTACCATAAGTAATCTTAGTGCTAGAACATTTTAATGAGCATGGGATAAATAGTAGCATTACCAATAATGTAGAAATAAAGAAAAACTATGAACATGGGAAACCTAAAATAGAATCAAGTTTTGCTATAATGTTTACAGTTTTAAAAGTTCTCTGATACATACACAATAACTCGTACAGTAAACTAACACTGATTGGAATATTTAAGGAACGACTGTTAAGCAAATTATTTCTGATGACAAGCTGTTTTTTTGTCAAAAACTACAAATTGGGTATTTTACTTTATCAAAATTAAACGCTGGCTGCTGATAACAGCACCTAATAAACAGGATGATCATTAATAAGCATTTCAAACAGAAACAGGATAAAACAAATGAAATGAGAATGAGGAGGTGTTTTGTATGCTCAAAAACCATGGAAAAAATGCACTTAGTTCAGTGGGAACCACAAACCAACTTCATTGGTCTATGTCCCATTCTGCAGGCCAAGTATGTGTGACAAACACAATTTTTATCAATCTTAGGGCCTGGTACCTGAAGAGAGACCAAAATGTCACTTTTGTGTTGT
Source organism: Mustelus asterias (assembly GCF_964213995.1). NCBI lineage: Eukaryota > Metazoa > Chordata > Chondrichthyes > Carcharhiniformes > Triakidae > Mustelus > Mustelus asterias. Next base: position 35,798,434 of record NC_135816.1, read on the forward strand.
GGTGAGTACTAGAACTTGTTAAATCATGAATTGTTCACTTGCATGAGGTCTATCTTACCAGGTACACTATTGGACAAGAATGTTGCTAGGTTAATCAGATCTGACAGATTTATGCACCCGATAACAAGAAATGGATACAAGATTGTCAGTTATGAACCAGTTATGAAGCTTACACTATGAAGGTAGGCCAATGTAAAGCAAAACAATTACAAGATCCTAGAATTAAAATCAGTTTCTCAAATTCAGTAAAATGCTGGGGAAAATAATTACCTCTTGAAGATGAGAATCCTTTTTTTTCGATGACAGATTTAAATGTTTTTCTAGCACATTGCAATACTTTTCTGTTTCCTTATCATATTTCTTCTTTGCTTCCTTTGTAAAAGAAAAAAATAGGAGTGAATGAAACATCTCAGTTTAACAATGGATCACCTTCAGGTAACCAAGCAAGAACATTTAGTTTATTACTTTTCGCCACAAGGGGACAGCACAAGAAGATTTGATAGAGCAGTTTAGTTATAAACGCCGACCATAACAGGGGGTCATACTATAAGATTCAAGATAGAGAACCTGTGAAACTTTTCTTCATTTGCATCGAGTTATAAAAGTACATAAAGCATAAGGGATATTTTTTTAAGAGACCATACCAACATTTAAGAATAGGTTAGGTACATCTGTATTCTTTCAATCTGAGGAAGCAGTGATTGGGGTCACACAAGAAGGACTGTCAGGAATGAGAGGTAATGAAGGTTCAACAAGGGAATCAAAATGTGTAGATGGGAGTGGTCACATGATGCAGGCACAGGAGCAGCAGCATTTTCGCGATCTCTGGCGCTACTCATCCTTTAAAATGTTTTTTATCCTGATGCACAACCCATAATTATCCGATCCTGATGTGTATAATACTTACTATGATCCTGGAAAATCCTGGCTGAATTTTGACAAAGGGAAGCTGAGTTAAGTCAAGAAAATCCTTGTTTGATCAAGGCGGTTGGAGACAGCTGGGGTGGGAACAGTTTGCAATGGTGGTTTCGCTGATGAGTGGGCCCACGCTTCAGTGATGCTGTTGGCTTCAACATGATAGCCGCCACTTGAGTGAATTTGTGGACATCAGTCTCGACTCCCCAGCAGAGATATTTGGTACTCACATTGATGAACTGTGAGATACCCTAAAGAGAATGGATGAAGGGGAGAAAAGAATCCTGCCAGTCGAGAGGGCAGTTTCCTCAGCAGTAGTTAAAATTCAGTTCTTGGAAATCCTGCTGCATGGTATGTCGAACATTCTGGTCGATTCGGGAGATGGGGCCGGAGAATGAGCATCCGTGCAACGGTCTCCCGAGGAGAACTGGGTATGAATTACTGGCTGAATTTGAGAACCGGTTGCCATGCTTTCACAATCTCAATTTCAGAGCTGGGCATCTTGAGTTCAATGGAGAACATTGTATCTTTGAGGCCTGTCTTGTCCTTGGTATACTTCAAGTCGGGTTGGAGGCAGCTGTGGCCATCATCACATCCCTCTCCCCTCAAGTCCATTTCTTCCCTGCACTCCCTCGATGAGGGGGTCTTCCCCACTGCTTAGTGATCGGCCTGGTGTCAGCTGGAGGCAAGATCAGATCAAGGACGTGAAGCAGATGGGAGGATTTCACTTACGAGAGCACTGCAAAGCAACTGACACTGGCTCTTCTTGAGGTCTCGCTTCTGTAGGGGCGTCAATCTCTTCCGCTTCCATATCAGAGTGCACATCTTCATCACCCGGAGTGGCCGGCATGGTGTTGCCTCCATTTGTGGCTTGGCGCTGGCAGTGGCCATCCTCATGGCTGGTAATGAGGCGTCTCTGGTGGTGGAGTGGAGGAATCATGTACTGGTCAAGGACCGGTCATGGTTGGCTAATCTTTGGATATTTAGCCTTGTTGGGTGATCTTCTCTTTTGACTTGGCTGCATGCCTAGTGACAGTGGCTACTTGATTACTTGGCACATGGAACGTATGGTGGGCATATCATCCTGTTGTTAGGGTTTCTCTGATGAGGGGAAATGGGTCAAATCTCGTTGATGGCAGGGCTTAAATGATGCCTCGGGGTGCCCAGAGAGAGGGATAGTTTGCTTTGTTCAATATATATGAATGTTGTAAGTATTTTTGGCTTATTGGCCCTTTTTCTGGTGAGCAGGTTAGGGTAGTAGTGGCTGTGTTTATCCGGGTCAGGTGGAGGAGTGAGCAAGGCACATTGCCCTCCTCCGAGACATCCCCTTTAGCAAACTTCCGGACTGCTCTACTTCTTGAGACTTGGTTCTCCTGGGGATGTAGCATCCTGTTGGCTGCAGGGGCTGAGTGCAAGTCTGGATGCTTTGGTTCAGTGTTGTTGGAATCTTTCTTCAGGTGGAGATAAGGTCCCCTCTTCCAAGTGTCTTAAATGGAGTCTTCCAGTATGTCCACTTTTTCAGGTTTGGGCTCCCCTGGAGGGGGAGGAGGGGACAGTGTACTGTTTGTTGTGAGGTTGGGCTGTTCTCTTCCAGGTATCCTTCCTGCAAAAGTGTACACTGAAAGACCACCTCTGGCGTCTATGGATAATCCTGATGCTTCTCTCTCTTTGGAGTTTCCTATCTTTACACAGGCAGATGGGTGCTGATATATGCTCTGATTTGTTACAGTTAATCCTAGAGGGTTTCCCTTAAATTGTTGGCAGGAATACCCCATAAAGAATCCCATATATTGTGTAGCTCTGTCACTGTTATCCTGTTGTAAAGGGTATGCACCATGGGGCCATGCGCTCATCGTTTTATCGTGCTGTCTTGTGATCCCCCACTCTTTCTGGTATCCTTTATCTGTACAAGAGGAGATGCCAGCTACGATGATTGCAATGCTCAATAATTTGAACCATTTGTGTGAATATTCGCTGGTCTTGTCTGTATGTGGAATAATGATTACTCTGTACTGTACTAGATTTTTGGGATTCATTGTGTTTTGAGTAAAATGTAAACCTTTCAATAAAAACGTTCCTTAAAAAGTGCAAACAAAGCAAATTGATGTCTGAAGAAATATTCTAACAAACGGAGAGCCAAAGGTTAGACAACTTCATCTGATAGTGCAGTTTAAATTGACTTGGGGGAAGTTTTTTTGTGGAAGTTGTTCTTCTCACCTGTTACACAGATGGAAGATTGGTAAAATTCCAAGGTCTAACAATCAAAGAAGCAAATCCACGTGTTTCCCAACTGGAAACCGTGGATGAATAGGGATAGCCACTGTTTGCTGAAGTCCAGGTCTAAGGTGTTCAAATCAGGTCACCCTGATCTATACAAGAAATCCAGATGTGATCAAAGGAGATCCATCAAAAATGCTAAAAGACAGTACCGGACCAAGCCAGAGTCCCAGGCTAGCCACACGGATCCCTGCCAACTATGGCAAGGTCTGCAGGACATAATAGGCTCCAAAATGAAGGCATGTATAATCACCGGCACCAACGCACTCCTCCCTAATGAGCTCAATGCATTCTATATTTGTTTTGAGCAAGAGGTCAGCGAGAACACGCCCTCTATCCTGGAAGCCTCGGATGAACCTGTATCCGAGGTCAGCATTGCAGATGTCTGAGCAACCTTTTCAAAGGTCAATCCACAGAAAGCGACTGATCTGGATGGGGTACCTGGACAAGCACTCAGATCCTGTGGGGATCAGCTGGCAGGGGTATTCGCAGACATCTTCAACCTCTCTGTACAACAATCTGAGGTCCCTTCAAAAAGACAACTATCATCCCAATACCAAAAAAAAGCCAAGCAGCGTGCCTTAAATGATTATTGTCGGTGGCTCTGACATCCATCATTCTGAAGTGCTTCGAAAGGTTAGTCGTGGCATGAATCAATTCTGGCCTTCCAGATTGCCTGGATCCACTACAGTTTGCCTACTGCCGCAACAGGTCTACAGCAAACGCCATCTCCCTGGTCCTGCACTCAACCCTGGAACACCAAGATAACAAGGACACCTATGTCCAACTCACATTTATTGACTACAGCACAGTCTTCATCGCCATTATTCCTATGAAACTCATCTCCAAACTCTGTGGCGTGGGCCTCAGCTCCTCCCTTTGCGACTGGATCCTGAACTTATGATCCCACAGACTGCAATCATAAAGGATAGGCAACAACACCTCCTCCATGATCATCCTCAACGCCAGTGCCCCACAAGGATGTGTCCTCAGCCCCTTAGAGTACTTCTTATATACCTATGACTCTGTGGCCAAATTCCCCTCCAATTCGATTTTCAAGTTTGCTGATGACACCACTGTAGTGGGTCGGATCTCAAACAGTGGCGAGTTGAAGTACAGGAAAGAGATAGAGAATCTGGTGAACTGGTGCGACAACAATAATCTCTCCCTCAATGTCAACAAAACGAAGGAGATAGCCATCGACATCAGGATGCATAGTGGAGGACATGCCCCCATCTACGTCGATGGGGATGAAGTGGAAATGATTGACAGCTTCAAGTTCTTAGATGTCCAGATCACCAACAACTTGTCCTGGTTCCCCCGCGCTGACACTATAGTTAAGAAAGCCCACCAACACCTCTGCTTTCTCAGAAGACTAAGGAAATTTGGTATGTCCACTATGACTCTCACCAACTTTTACAGATGCACCATAAAAAGCATTCTTTCTGATTGCACCACAGCTTGGTATGGCTATCCAAGACCGCAAGAAACTACAAAGGGTCATGAACGAGGCCTAGTCCATCACTCAAACCAGCCTCCCATCCATTGACTCTGTCTACACTTCCTGCTGCCTCGGCAAAGCAGCCAGCATAACTAAGGACCCCACGCACACCGGACATTCTCTCTTCCACCTTCTTCCGTCGGGAAAAAGATACAAAAGTCTGAGCACACATACCAATCAACTTAAGAACAGCTTCTTTCTTGCTGCCATCAGACTTTTGAATGGACCTACCTCACATTAAGTTGATCTTTCTCTGCACCCTATCTATGACTGTAAGACAACATTCTCTTTTCCTTCTCTATGACCGGTATTCTTTGTCCATATAGTGCACAAGCAACAATACTTACTGTATACCAATACATGTGACAATAATAAATCAAGTCAAATTAAACTAAAAAGAACTTAAGTTGAGCAGCTAGTCAGATTCTTTGGCCGGAATTTTACCAGCACACCCGCCCCAATTCTGAGGGTGGGTGAGGCTCAGCGAATGGCATTCTCCGTTAGCCTCGGACGGGATCATACGAACCGCGGATGGACATGCCAGTAAAATTCCGCCCGTTATGTCAAAAGCAGACTTTCATGCTATAAATATCAATAGGCATTTATTATCTTCCTTATGAATATATTTCTAGTGGATCAGTCTAAAATGTATTGATGTACTAAACTTCATTTATTTCACTACTCTGCAGATTTGCACGTAATAGCATTTCAATGTCGGTCCAACCAGTGAGCATACATGTTCTAATTAATGACAAAGCCACAGTGAAATGAGTCATGCCCTCCCACTGAAATCATTTTGTATACTGGCAACTACTCTGATTAAGGTTAAGGAACTCTTTCAGATACTTCATACCAATTTTTAAATTATACTTATCCTATATATAGCTAAAGACAACATAATAAAATAATTTACCCCATGTGATTCAGGGTAAAATGTCTGCTTTCTTAAAAATTTCATTGACATGTGGTAGGTAAGCTGTTGAAGAAGCTTGTGACAAGTGAACCAGTTGGTCAAAATACAGAAAGTGATCACTACAACAGAAAAATACAGCTTATTAGGCAATCTCACCTCTTATTTGGCAATAATGTGGGTGGGAAGGGAGAGAAAAAGGGAGACAGAGAGAAAAGTAAGGGAGTAGGGGAGCAGGAAAGAAGGGGCAAAAAGAATTGGACAGATTACCTTTGCAGCTCCAATCTGCTCCTTCCGAAACCTTTCCAATGGGCTGATGAGGACTTCACCAGCATTCTCAATCTGACATGAAAACAAAGCCATGTTAGAAATGTTACCCTATATAAAGTGCAAACAGATAGAATATAGAGAAGTGTGACTCTAGTATATGGCCAGTATTCCTTTTCTCTAATAAATTTGCCTGAACTAGGTGCAATTAATTTCATAATAGCATATGTTTCTGATATTAAGCTTCGATAAAGTTCGAATAATCCAAAGCATAACAATTTTGTTATCTTAGAAATCAAAATTTAAGACCACAAAGCCACCTTAAATTCAATATAAGCCACATTCCTCCAAATTAATTTTTCACTGATGGGTCAATGCTTTGCTTTCACAAGTCACAATCAAGTTAAATAACTATTTACAGGTTTAAGTAGAAGAATATTGCATTCTCCTATGACAAGGTTTTTATTTTGGTCTTGGGATATGAGTTACACCAGTGAGTCCACATTTATTGCCCAAATCTAGTTACACTAAGGTGGTAGTGATTCTCCTTGAACCACTGTAGTTGTGTGTGTAAAAATATGAGCACAGTCTACAGCATCATTGCATCAGAGACAAATTTGCACAAGTCACAATCACTCAAATGCCATCTCTGCTGCAAAGTTGTTTAACCTCTCTCTTAGTACAATCTTAGGCAATGCAAAATTAACTAAATGCACTTGTTGCAGTAGGCTTTTCCTTGAACAATTATGTTTGCAGATATTGAAGTCATAGTCAAATAAGACAGAGGGTTTAACAGGTAGCTCATCAAATCCGATCAGCAATGATCACATCCCCATCACTCTGTCGGGCTAGAATATTGTGCTAATTCTGTGTAAGAAATAAAGCTGAAGGATAATTTTACATTGTCAACCTGTAGCCTGTGTAGTACAGAGAATATATTTCCTAAGTAGTATAGAACATAACTTCTGTCTTTTAAAAAATATTTTAATTGAGATCAAGAGTTAAAATATTGAAGTTGAAGTTTGCATTTTTAGTACAGACCAGAAGAGGGCATAATTATACCAGCAATTCACTGGATTTATTTTCAATCCTCTGCCTACAATGCCCCAGAACCCTCGCCATTCAAACATATTTCTTAAATAAAATCTTACTCTTATGTCAAGTCCCCATTATTGCTATCTTAGCAACCTACTTCATAAATACTTCCTAGGCTGCCACTCACCAAACGTTCTCGCTCATCTTCAAGATTCTTTAGAACTCCTGCGAACTCCTGAAGTGACTTCGCTTTAAAATAAAGTATAAATTAGCCAACAGAAATGTCACAGCATGCCCACAAAAACAACAAACAGGACTAACTTATGGCATTGCACTAAGATGGCACATATTATATCCCAGCCATCAATTATATTGGACATAAAACAAAATTGAAGTACAGAATCACAAATTGGTATGGTTTATTGTTGTGTCAATGTACTGTTTTTACCTTTCTGGAATTAAGGTGTACCTGTATTTACAGTTACAAAGAACTCCCATGTCTCCATGTATTTTGATTTAAAAATTACATGCGTAAGTGAAAATACATGATACAGAAGCAGAAGTGAAACTAACATTCCACCAAAAGTAGAATACAACATACAATGTCCCATCACGTTTTCATTTTAAAGCAATTAGTTAGATAAATGACACCTGTAAATATTTATTTGAAATACAAATTCTGATCATCTATATTCTGCAATGTCTTTTTGTGATCCATCTCCAAACAACAATATTTCATAGGATTGAGATGGCATTGCATATATTACCTGTCCCACAGATGTACAAAGCAATGACAGTGAGAGTAATGGGTTACAAAAATAGTGCATTAGACTAGTCATTTGCTGTGAAGGGTAGATCTAATTAGATTTGTTACCTTTTAATGTAAACTGTTCTGTGAGTGAGCACTGAATAAATAAGTTGCTGAGTGAACAGAACAAACTACAAAGTGGTCTGCAGGGAGTAAAAAATGTACATATTACATTCTTAATTGGGCTAATGGATCAGAAAATACACTGTTTGAAAAAAATAGGGTGACCACAACTCAAGACAATTGATCTTTTATTTTGTCAGTTCTTGATCTATCTTACTTGGTCAAAGTTACCAAAGTTTTTACAATGTTAATGCTGAAACCCACAAGGCTCTGATGCAGAGGAATAAAGATAGAACCCCAGCTTGTTTTTTTAGATCATTTGTTGGATTTAGGTATTCACGCACAAGGGCAGCATTACTTGTCCATCCCCAAGTGGATTTAATGCATTTAAGTGCCTTGTCAACCTACCACAGACAGCAGATTCACCATGAATCATGTAGCAATGTGTGATTTGTTGCAAAAGTGTTTTTTATCCTCAGGGCTAACTGGACTGCAGACAGCTTGATCTGGAGTATAATTTTAGGTACGACTTTTATGCTCATCAAGGCTACACAGAAATGGGACAATTTCCATTATTGGCATAATCACTGTCTGACACAGACGCAGAATTGTAATTCCCTCCACTCTACCCAACAATGTGCCTTAACATCAATCTTAAAACAGCGTTGCTTATTAAATAGACAATTACTGAGAAAGGGGAGAGGAAGTAATGAGGGTATTGCTTCTATCCTCACTTCTTGCCAATATTACGCCCCAAACTCTACCCACTGCAAATCCCAGAATTCAATCCAACATCTCCTCATTCTATGTAAATGTGCTTCTTTCCTTTTGCTTATTTTTTCTCCACACTATTCACTTTGTAGCCTTGGTAAAATTGTCAACATTAAGCCAATTTATTTAATATGTGGATAATTGTCCTCTAAAAATTGAGTAGAAATTATCAAATTCATTCTGAATAAACATCTTTCTAGCCAACCTGGGCAATGTTCAAACAAAACCTGGTACAAAACCCCACCAACCCATCAAAGATCCAAACTTTGCATGCACCACAAGGCGCTCAACATATGAAGGTTGAACACCTGCACAGGGTGACAACTCTCCATCTCATCTCAGACAACATCTACCCAACCACAACACCTAAAGACAACCCCACTCAGACAACAAAGGAGAAACAAAACCCAAACTTCCTTCAGCTATAATGAACCTCAGCTATTATATCCATGATATATCAATGCTTTTCAACATTGGTAACTCTCTGGGAGTGAAGCACTAAATTATGAATTGTCACAAACCTCGCTGATGTTATCTGTGAGGGTGTTCCAACTTGAAACACCAGTTTGTGGTGGTGTATCATTTTGTTTTTTTGGAATGATGTGAGGAGTCACATGAAATCCCAGTGAGAATAACCAGTTCAGTCATCGTTAGTAACTAATAACAATTAGTAAAGACTATTAAATTAAAGAAAAGACAAATACATATGAACAGGACTACAATACTCTGAGACAAATAAGTATATGAATCACTGAACACACACCCTGTTTATGTAGAAAGTACCTTTTGTTCCAAAATATATCTACGATCCCTGAACTCCTTAAGACTTCCCCCTTCACAAACAACTTTAAATAAACCTACAAGTCAAATCCAGCTTATAGTTATCACACAATACAAGACTGAGGATCAAGTCTGGGAAACGTCTTTTTCTGGTTCAACGAAGATATTCACACTGCCTTTACGAAGGTTTCTGCACTGTCTGGCCTCCAGGACTTGGATGCAGGCCTAGCTTCCTGGATGTAAATTGGCCTCTCTACATGTAAGGGTGACACAGTGGCACAGTGGTAAGCATTGCTGCCTTACAGCGTCAGGGACCCGGATTCAATTCCAGCCTTGGGTGACTGTCTGTGTGGTGTTTACACATTCTCCCCATGTCTGCATGGATTTCCCTCTGGTGCTCCAGTTTCCTCCCACAGTCCAAAGATGTGCAGGTTAGGTAGATTGGCCATGTTAAATTGCCCCTTGGTGTTCCAAGATGTGTAAGTTAGTGGGGGTAAATATGTGGGGTTACAGAGATAGGGCCTGAGTAATATGCCCTTTCGGAGAGTCGGTGAAGACTCAGTGGGCCGAATGGCCTCCTTTTGTACTGTAGGGATTCCATGATTCTAGATATAAAACTGGCCTGCCTGTTTAAGAGGGTGCTGGCAATTAATTTTTTTCTCTCTTTGATTCTTTATTCTGTATATTTGGTTGTCTGCATCTCTCAAATTCCTGGGCTCCAGAAATAAGCCTCCTTTGATCTCTCAGCTGTTCCTTACTGATCGGGCGATTTACACTCGGTTCTGTCTTGATGCCTACAAATCTGGTAACTGTTTTTTAGGGTTTCTTGGTGTCCAGATCACCAACAACCTGTCCTGGTCCCCCCATGCCGACGCTACAGTCAAAAAGCCCACCAACGCCTCTACTTTCTCAGAAGACTAAGGAAATTTAGCATGTCAGCTACAACTCTCACAACTTTTACAGATGGACCATAGAAGGCATTATTTCTGGTAGAATCACAGTTTGGTATGGTCTGCCCAAGACTGCAAGAAACTACAAAAGGTCATGAATGTAACCCAATCCATCACGCAAACCAGACTCCCATCCATTGACTCTGTCTACACTTCCCGATGCCTCGGCAAAGCAGCCAGCATAATTAAGGACCCCACACACCCCGGACATTCTCTCTTCCACCTTCTTCCTTCGGGAAAAAGATACAAAAGTTTGAGGTCACCCACCGATCGACTCAAGAACAGCTTCTTCTCTGCTGCTATCAGACCTTTGCATTAAGTCGATCTTTCTCTACACCCCAGCTATGACTGTAACATTACATTCTGCACTCTCTCGTTTCCTTCTCTATGAACGGTATGTTTTGTCTGTATCGCGCGTAAGAAACAATACTTTTCACTGTTTGTTAATACATATGACAATAATAAATCAAATCAAATCAAAAACTGGGAAATTATATCCTTTGAATGCTGGTTACTGCTGTCACTAGGCAGATTTCTACCTATTGCTGATAGATCACATCCTGTCATGCCTTTTAAAATTCTTGTTACTGCTGTTACTAGGCAGATCCATGACAGAATGCTAACCACAAAACTGAAACATTCAAGGATCAATAATGAGGGAGCTACAATCTCTGAGTTAATCCTTTTACACTGCAGCTATTTACTCAAATTCATAGAATCATAGAGCTGAGGTACAGGAATCATTTCCAGATGGAAACAAAACGCACACAACTCTTTGGGTTTGGGCAGGGTATTACACTCAGAGGAAACAAATACGAAAGTGCAAAAGTGAGGCTGAAATAGTATGGCGCATGGGTGAGAAAAAGGAAAAACTACCTTAGCTGTGGTACTGGAGGAAAAGGTATGAACAATGTTACACAAGAGCAAACAGGGTCATAAACCAGGGTAGGAAAATAATTTACACAAGCCATGGATGCACCAAAGTGGGAAGGATAATTCTAATAATTGGAGGCCCATTGGTGGGAGTTGCCTCAGTAATGCACAGAAAATATACCTTATCTGTGGACAATATGCAAAATCAGTGTTGAATACAGCCCAGTACTTAGGTCATAGGACACTTCGGGCAGGATTTTACGACCTCTCCCGTCCCAAAACTGCAAAATCCCATCCGAGGACAATGGACCTTCCCATGCTCTGCCCCTCGCCCCCTCCGATTCCCATGGCAGGCAGGGTGGTAAAATTCTAGCCTACAACTCAAAACTGGCCTATTAAATTAAAGTCAAATGGAAGAAAATTCTGACTTACCTCAATAAAGAGCAATTGCATTTGGCATTTCAGAACATACTAAATGGGGGGGGGGGTCAAAAAAAGCAACCAAATACTCATCCAGGAATGAGGGGTGGTCATAAATTGACCAAAGAACAACAGCCCTTTCGAGGATTGCCCTGATGAAAGGTCAATCAGTTGGGGAGTTCATTACAATAGTTCCAACATCTCCCCTAAAAACCCACTCCCACTGCAAGATTGATAGAATAATAACATAGTATAGCACGGGTGAACAAAATTCAAAAAATTGGGTCCGCAAGAACAATCCAGTTAATCCCACTATCCTGCTTTCCGCGAGACTCCAGACAACATGCCCTGGGGCTCCAGTACTTTGACACTGGGGATTTCTTGTGGTCCCATCAGTGGCCACAGTTCCTTGGACCACAGAGCTGCTAGTCAATTTCTCTAAAGCGGGACTGAGTGAGGGTGGAAAACCAATCAATGCTCCTCAGAAAATGTTTAATAGCTACAGGGCACCCCTGATGTGTTGCCCACCAACTTCTCAGGTTTCTGCCCGTGGAGAAACTGGGGATATTAAAGCAAGTCATGGCACTCCAAAAAAATCAAATCCATTTTCTTTCAAACCCAACACAAAAATATGATCTAGAAGCAGCTGCTTCTTACCAAAATAGTTACACCTACTGCTGCAAAAATTTGGTTCGTAATTCATTTGTTTTGGAATATAACGTAGTCTTAGGAATTAAATTTTTAACTGCAAATAAATAGGAGCATTTGGTTGAGAAATTGATAAGCAACCTTGAAGTATAATCAACTTAAACAAACTTGGAGTTAATTATAACTAATAGTTAACCTACGTTTATCTTCAAGATCAGTAGATGACCCATTTTGGGACCTCTTGGTAGAGCCAGGGTGTCTGATGTTATCTCCATAAAGATCTAATTAAGCTAGCAATTCTGGGAAAGAGGGTCATAAAATTCCATTACAGACAGAAATTATCCATATGGGTTACAGAATGAAGAGTTCTGTTGAGGATAAGATAATTGGTTTGCATTTCTATTTGAACTATCCCAAAACATGCATATTGCCTTAGAGGTAGTGATTCCAAATGGAGCTTTGGTTGGAAAATTTGTTTGTTTAATTTATATGCGAGTATGTTTGCTGACAGAAGTGAACAGCCTGCAGTCAGTTCAGTTTGAGAAAAAATGGAGGGAGTTACAGCTTTGCTTGTGCTTGGATCGCATTTCACTGGATTGAGAGAGCCAGTCAGTCAGGCCTGCACTTCAAGCAAAGAAAGTACTAACTTCATTGTTCACTGCATGGAATGAGGGTGCAGCTCGATCTCAGTTTGGATTTTGTGAGGAATATCTGGAAGATATTCTCTAGCTTGCAACTAGTGGAACAAATCTACAGTGGACCTCACAGACCCTTGTGGTAGAAAGCAGTCAAGCAGAGTTAACTTGGAAAGCAGTGGTAAGGCATTTGGGTAACAAGGAGCTGAGGTATCCACAGTCATGAGGTCTGGAAAGGTAAGGTGGAGTGTTGCATCACCGAAAAGCTAATTGAAGGACCCCTTGGGATCTTACTTCAGAGAACAGCTGAAACATTGAAGAGAAATCAAAGTGACTTCTGGAGGGCTGTGCACAACCTTTTCAGTTGGTCCCTAAAGACGTGAATGAATCTTCAAGATAAAAACCTTCGTAACATATGGGAACTCTTGGGGGAAGTAACTAGTAGAACTGAGGTAATGGCATCAGTCTTTATAAACTATGGTGTTAAGATAGTGGTGCTTAATTTTTAAAACTTATTTTTGTACATAATAGTTTGATTTTGGTTAAAAATGTGAAAACTTGCAGCATAATTCTCTCTGTTAATTACTAGGTGTTTGGATTTTTTCTTTACATGTTAAGGTTCCCAACAGGATCATAGCACTTCCTGGAATCAAAAGTTGCCTCACTGAGCCACAGCCATCTTAGACCATACACCAGTGACACTTCACCTAATCTCACTTTCCTTAGCACACAAAAGTTGCCATGTTGAGCAATATTCAATTCCAACCATGAACCAGTCATGCTCCAATTCATCCTTATTAACAGACTGCCTCACTGCAAACACTGAAATCAATTGAAATGAAAATCAACTGAGGTGCAAAATGGACCATCAATTCACTATTAACCCATTTTGTCCTGTGGTCATTAAACAATTTCATCCCTTTAGTACAGTAAGACTGTCACTAAGGGAATGCTGTGAATAAAATAAAACTCACCTATACAGATCTCATCATCTGTCTCCGCATCTCCAATGCACTGAAACTTAAATTCATTTAATGATTCTGCAAATTTCCTCTTCGCGTTGGATAAATCTGAATACAGAAAGCAAACAGATGTTAAGATAGCTTTGTCAAAAAACTACAGTGCAGCAAATTTTAGTTATATTTATACCAGTTTGAAATGTCAAGAGGTACAGAGATGCTTACATAACAGCCACTTTAATTAAATGCAAACAATGCTTAGAGGCATTCTAATTTACCAAGGTGCTACATTAATAAAATAGAATAACCTACCAAGCCTTTGTCAACACTTACCTGGGAGTCCTTAAATTGGAATTGACTCATTTGCTCTCTCAATGTGTGTGTGGGTGTGTGTTTTATGTATTGTACACAACTTCACGCACCATGAGCCTGCCTGCTTCCATTTTAACCATGATGGGTTTCAGGACTTGCAAGTAACCCACTCTGAAGAGGCTGGTCTGTAATAATGTTACAGATATTTTGGCTGAAATTTGAATTTCCAAGGGCTCAGAAGACCTGGCAGCTAATGGAAGCCAGGAACAGCTGGACTCAGAAGCTAAATCCTTTTTATAGCACAGCTCGTGAACCATGAGGAGCAGGAATGCTTCCACAGCCGACACAAACCCTGCTCCTGCAAATGACAGACTTTCTCCCATTTCCAAACCTACAACCCCTCCTGGCCCACTATCCAGCACCCCAACTGCCATCCGACAGTATCCACCAACCACTGATGTGTGCTGGACCTTTCGCAACAATCCCCAGCTGCAGTGTTTTATCACTGGCTTTCTCACCAGCCAGCCTGTCAATTTGGCTGGCTTCCAGATGGAAAATTGAACAAAGAAACTACGATGTTAAAATGTTAACTCAAACAGGACCTTAGCATTTCCGGGTTTCTATGCCTTAAACTCCTCCACCAGCCCATGCACTAGCCAAAAATATAGAGATCCATGTCTCAGCACAGGGTAGGCCTTAAGTGCGCACCCAAAATCTCTGCTAATAATGCTCTGTAGTTGACCAGGGAGTGAAATAAGCCTCCATTTTCATTTGCTTACCAATTAGAGAGTGTCTGCTCTTTACTCAACAACACCCCACTCCTCCAAACCCAGAACAAAAAATTACTAAAATTAAGAACCCACCGGAGGCATTTCCTACAAATTTATAACTCAGCACATTGGAGTTTCAAAGTCCTACCCTAGCCTTGAAAAAACAGAATTCAAAAGTTCACTTTTACATTGTACAGTGGTTTCCATCAGAAAACAATTGCTCGCTTAAAACACTTTTTGACAAAACAGGGTTATACAGAGGACAGAACTGACTACTTTAACCTAAAATTAAGCGAAGTGACCTCATCTTGCATAACTTGAAGATCTTGTAAGGGCTCAAGTCATAAGCATTTATCTTTCAGTATGCAATCATTCCAAAAATCACATATCTACTTCAGAATTTTCAACTACAAGCCATGGTTGGCTTCCTGCAAAGTGACATTCAATGAACATTACCGGTTGAACATTCGTTTCCATGTCAATCTTCTGTTGCAGTCCGGGAACACTATTAAAATCAATACTGTTAAACCCAGGATCCTCTCTCAACAAATTAAGTAAGACTTAATCAAAATTTCCATTTGAAATGATGATTGGAGGCCAGAATTGTTCAGTGAAACAGATGTGTTCTTTAGATAAATATTAAGTTATTACAGAAACACAAGTTTACTCTTTTCTCAACTTTTGTATTGTTCTGAACATTTCTGTAATTCTCAATATCTTTTCACATCATAACCTGAACAAAACATTATGCTGCCATTTTCTTAAGGAATTTCAATTCAGTTACTGGACAAAGGTGTGACTAGCAAGGGGAGCATTCACTTTCCATCCCCAACTGTCCTTTAGCAGGAGGTAGTGAGCCATCTTCTTGAATCACTGCAGTGCAAGTACTCCCACTGGGTTGTTTGAGAGGGTGTTCCAGGATTTTGATCCAGTGATGAAGAAATGTCAATTCTATTTCCAAGTCAAGGTGGTGAGCGACTTAGAAGGGAAATTATTGGTGGTGATGTCTCCATCGCTTGCACTCCTTATCCTTCTAGATGATAGAGAATTTAGAAGGTGCTGTCAAAGAAGCCTTGACGAATTATTGCAGTGCATCTTATTGTTGGTTGGTACACACCACAGCCGCTACGCACCAGTGGTGAAGGGTGTGAATGTTTTAAGGTGGCAGAGTAGATGGGGTGCCAATAAAGTGTGCTGCTTTGTCTTGGCTGGTCTTGAGCTTTGCTGGAGCTGCACAGATCCGGACAAGTGCAGAGTCATCCATTATCTCCTGGCCTCTGTACCTTGTAGATGCTGGAAAGATTTTGTGAAGTCAGAAGCAATGTTCTCTTTAATATTTTACTTGCTATGCACAGCCTGTCTTTTTTAATGTGCGGTCCCTTTAAATTTTTTTGCACATCTACTCACTCACATTATTTATCCCAGAACAAGACTTTTGCAGTCCCTGTCAGGCTGCTGCATGCCTGTTCGGCCTAACAGAAACATTGATCAGGAGGCAAGTCAAGTCACCCATCACTGAACTTCCAGCCTCTGACCTGCTGTTATAGGCACAATATTTCTGAGGTTCAAGGGGATCTGGTTAGATTCCCCCTTGCTGGAAACAGTAATTGTTTAGTACTTGTATGACACAAACGTTACTTGCCGCATACCAGCCCAAACCAGAACGTTTTCCAGGTCCTGTGGCATACAGGCAAAGTGTACGGTTTCATTATCTGCAAATGAAACATCGTGCAATCATCAGCAAACATCCCCATTTCTGATCTTATGATGAAGGAGAAGTCACTGATGAAGCAGCTGAAGATGGTTGGGCTAATGTCATGAAATGACAGGATGCTATTAAAATGAATTTTTTTTGGAACAAGTAAAATCAAACTGCCATGTATTTGTAAACCATGTCTGGGCAGCACCTAAGAGAAAGGAAATAATAGAGAACAGGGTGTTCTTTGCAACAAAAATAGAAAATGCTGGAAAATCTCAGCAGGTCTGTCAACATCTGTGGGGAGAAAATAGCTCCAACGTTTCGAATCTAGATGACCCTTTGTCAGAGCCTTTATAATACAGCGGATTCCATCATCTGCAGTATTTTGCTTTTATCCTAGGGTGTTCTTTGCAATTGATACAATTAGTAGTCAGAGTGCTGTGAGCCAGGAAGTAGGTTAGACACCAAATGGGTTTTGAAGAAGAAGCAGCAGAGAGAGAGAGGGCAACCATCTTCGGGAAACAGCTCAACGAGACAAGGAGTGCTAAAGGCAAAAACCAACTTGTGCGAAAGATCGTTTTCTTCGCTGAACCGAAGACCAGTCCCAAGTTCTGGTCACTTAAGCTCTACAGTACGGTAATCACTGGCTAGATTTGACCAATAGATTTGTGGTTGTTTGCGAAACAGGGTCTCAGCAGAATTTAGGATTATGGGGGAAACTGATACTTTTGGGTTTTCAATCTTTGAGGGACTAAGTGCTTACTGTTAATTTGCTGAGGTATAAGATTGTTCTTTGTAGTGTTTATTATCTTTCTTCTATTGAGCATTGGTGAGCATGTCATTAATAAGTTCTGCTTGATAGTACTGTCCATCACTATTCTCATGATATTGAACAGACTAATGAGATGTAATTAGCAGGAATGGATTGGTTCTGCTTTTTGTAGACAAGACATACCTTGGCAATTTTCCACTCTGACAGTATTGTAGCTGTATTGAAACAGTTTGGCCAGAGGCACAGCTAGTTCTGGAGCACAAGTCTTCAGCACCACAGCCAGCATATTGTCAGAGAACATAGTCTTTGCTTTGTCCAGTATGCTCAACTGTTTCTTGATATCATGTGCAACAACTCAAATTACCCAAACACTTGCTCTGAGATAGTAAAGACTCAAGTAGAGGTTGAGACTAATCATTGATTTGGCACTTCAGCCTTGGCTGTTTGTTTACTTTGACAGATTTATGAGCATTTCAGAGGTTAAGTTATTTTCAAGTTGAATTTGAATGGCTGTGTGTTTGATTGGCATTTTATTGAGCTTCTAAGAGTCGTATTATTTTTTCAAGTGGAGTTTGAATGGACGATCACTTATTTTCATGAACACCTCAAGGACATCTCAGTTTATTTTCAGGCTCATGAGTTCTGTCCAGAGTGAATACTTGGATGGGTGGGTATGGGGGTTGCATGGGGGGCACACATGGGGGGTGGGGGTGGGAGTGGGGAAGACACATGGGGAGCATGGCTGACCCACTGGAGTTGGGCGGGACATAGAGGATGCATGATAAATAAGAGGTGACATAGGGAATATGTAGGGAGTGAGAAGCTGGCGAGGGCTAGGGGGCTTATTGGGCATGAATATAACTGGGCTAATGTCCCAGGCAATGGAGGCAGGTTTTCTAAGCTTCCAGCCTCGGCATCTGTGTGCCACCATTTCCACCTGGGGAATGCTTCAGGAAATAGCTGCCCTGACTACAGCCCAACCCCGACTCCCTGTGGGGAAAATAATGGGTGTGCGGGTTTATACAGGTGATCGGAGTACAGCACTGGGAAATAGCCTCACTCACAATTCCTGATTCAAAGAGGAAAATCCAGATCTAGTAATCTGTTCAAGGGCTCCCAAAGCAAATTAGTTGCAAGAATAACTTTCAATCAGTTCATCATACATCTGAACCCCACGTTAAGTATACAGCATTGAAATTTACCCTTTTTTGTAGTAGTGGCATGGAAGAGTATGGAGAGCAGATACAAAGAGAGAAAGAGATAGAGATCCACACATACGCATAAAGCATACACAAACATACATAAAATACACACCAGTTTCACATGGCCTTGTATATGGGGCGTCAAATGCAGTCTTTGGGTGCAACAGTGCATATAATTCAGCCACAACAGGGTCGGACATTCTGCCGTTATTTTTAATATTTCCATTATAAATTCTGTTATCTATGTTTAGATTGAAAACTTGCTATGCAAATTTATTATACTGTAATTATACACTCCAATCCATGGTGGGCCTAACTGCCTTTCCCAGAAATAGTCGGATGAAATGACTGAAGTGAATCCAATGGAACCCAAAGTGTCCAAATATGTTTGCAGGTCTATGTGAAAAAGAGAAATAATGTGAGCTGATTTGGAGGCACATTGTGAGGACAGGGAAAAGCCTGGAAAAAGTATGCACCTCAAGAGCAGCAAGACGGTGCTAATTTAACAATGAGGCACCTCTATTTCAGATAGAACAGTCATTGTCAAGGGGGGGGGTGAAAATTCCTACCATGTGGCAAATAAACTATTGTTAATGACTAGTGGCTGTTACTTCATCAGCCCCAAATAAGCCACATCACAAAGAATACTTATGGTAAAAGATAGTAGCTAGAGCATTTTTTTAATTCAAGGCACCAGAAATAATATCTTTTCTTGATTATACCAGCCTGATCCTAAAGAGCAGTTCTAGAATCAGTAGTGCCAGGCTTTTCTAGTAACAATTTGATGCATAACTGTGACCGGTGATAATCAAATAAATGTGGGTGCATTGATCTCTGGCCTATATTTGTATGAAATTTTAATTGATGCATTCCTTTCAGATACAGAAAAGCCAGAGAAAACATTTGTACAAAATGCTGTTAAGGAGCAATGATGAGTAGCCAATTTTTCCTACATATTACAAATATTTTTCAGGCTCTATATGGGGGCAGTGCATGGGAACATTGTCTCTCTGAATTTAAGATGCGAAAAGCTGCCAGGAAATGAATGCAGACACACTGAGTCACAGTGGCCACGAAAGTAAAAGTATTTTTTTTTGTTCTTTTTGGTACTTCATTCCCAATCAAAAATCCAGCTTGGCCCAGAGTCCCCACAAAAGAGACAAAACAGATCCAAGCTGACAAGACAGGACACACATCCCATCTTGGGCTCGATCAAACAAGATCCAAGCTGACAGGATGAGGCATTCCACCCCCTCCCGGGCTTGGTCTGAGCTTCATCTTAGCCAAAAAGCCGATATGGCTTTAAAAAATTGCTTCAGGTGAAGCCTCAATGTAACCTCATTGGCTAAGACCAGATGCGAGACCAAATATTACACTTGATCTTAGCCAAAAGGCCGAGAAAATAAAATTCAGTTTTATTAAATGGCATTTGAGTATGTTTACTGGTGCTTTGGAGAGTAGCATTCTACTCTATCCCTGCAATGCTTACCATAATCTCAAGACATCCCCAAAATTAATAAGGCTGATGATGTGGAATCACTATTTTAAGTAGTTGTTACTCAAAAGTAGGAAATGTGGCGGTCAACTTGGGAAGCATTTAAAGAAAGTATTTAAATGTTCTACAAAAATACATTCTATTGAAAAACAACAACCCAACAAGAAAAATTCACCTCCACAATAGCTAGGGAAGTTAAGGATTCTATCAGATTAAGGGGAGGCTTACTGGCAAAGAATTATGGTATGCCAGAGGATTGGGAGTGTTTTAAAAACCATCAAAGGGAACCAAAAAGTTGATGAAAAGAGGAAAAATAGAATATATCAGTAAGTAGTCAGGAATACAAGAGCTTTTACAAGTACATAAGGAGGAATGTAGCTGAAGTAAACATTGGCGCCTTAGAGCAGAAGCAGGAGAAATTATCCTGGGGAATGAGAAAATGGTAGACATTGTAAGAGACAGCAACATTTTAATTGGAATATTTGATTCCAACTTGCATGACTATCCAATCAGGAGCATCAACAGTTTAAATCAAATACAGAATGCTGTTGGCTATATGCAGCTGTACAAAAACTGACCAAATTTGACCCAATATGCATGCAAAGGCCAAAAGACTTTTCAAATTAAAGTAACCTGTTAGCAGCTACAAGCTGTTTTCATTACAGATAAACAGCATCACTAGTAAAAACACTTTAAGGTCGTGGAATGTTTAGGAAAGGCACAAAATTTGTAAAATTGTGCCACAACCAATAAATAGAAAATAAATAAATAGCAAAGCTATGTGTCACTTCGACCCCACGAGCTTCAGAGAAATGTCATGTTCCAGTATATTATGAACTTTCTGTTGATACTTCATATTTTTAAAAAGCACAGAAAGATACTAAAAATATGGCCACTCGAGAATGACCTGACTTCTCTTGTGGATTGAAACACTCCTCTGTCTCAAGATGGAACTAAAATAACATTTCAAACTGATGGTGACTCAATGCCTTTTCCTGAAACTAATTCAGAAGGGTAATTTCAAATCGCCTGGGTCATTCAGATATAAAGACCCTGGTTGTCTCAAATTCAAGGTGTGAAAGTCATCACACAGAATGTATATTTGACCCTAGCCACCCAACCTATCTGGAAAAGGACTTGTAACAGGTCAGATAGTGAAATTGCCATGTTTGTTGTGATTTCAGTAAGACATTTTTCTTATTTAAAAATTAACTCTTATGAACCAAATGATGGCCACCACAAATAACCTGATATCTGGAATTGTACAGTGAAGGCATTATATGAATTGCATTGGAGACATGTTCTGACATGTTGCTCATGGAAACACACACCTGGGACTGTCAAGGTCCATTTCAAAAAGGAAGTATTGGAAAGGAAATGGATATCATTTGCATCTTTATAAGCTTACCCTCTGCAGAGTCTGAGGGTCTACCAAGACAATAGCTACTTGGAACAGGGTCATCAATATGGATTGAGGAAGTGATCTTACCAAAAAAAATTCTAAGTGCGGGACCAGCAGAAAAACGGGAGAGAACCACGCTTTTTTTTGGCAAATTAAAAATTGAATCTTTTCTCATTCTGAAGAAACAATGAAGTAGGATCTGTTTCCCGCCAGCAGAGGGAAGAGGGCAGGGCCAAAGCTCACTGAAAGCCTGCAGCTTGCAGCAGAGGGCGCCATTATACATGTGCATACTCTCTCTGTTCTGTGTAATAGCAGAGAACACAGAAATCTGTCACTGCCTGCCCCCAGCTATAGCTGGTCACCACTGCCGGTCACGTCCCACCCCACTATCATGGAGCTCCACGGCTGATTTCCACCCCCCCACCACATGGACCGATCGCCTACCACCCCTCCCCCACTGTATGAACTGATGCTGGTTGCAGAACGCGCAGTGTCACTCACACCCCCCCTCCCCCACCCCCACCAATTGGCCCACCCTTTTAGGTCCTGCCCCCTCTCAGTTGGCCCTGCTCCCTCAGGCCGCATTCCCTTGTCACTGCGCAGTTCCTAAAGGGCACTGCCAGTGTGCCAGGCTGGCACTGCCCAAGGGGCATGCCCCACTCTACCCCCGACCTCCTGGGGGCACTTCAGTGACCTCCAGTCCCACCAGTGAGGCCATCACGACAGGTCCTCTTTGTTTGGGACCATACGTGACCCTCACTGGTGAGGACCTTCACCGGTGAGGACCTTCACCGGCAAGGCCACAGCGGATGATCCCAGACGAATGCGCCCTGGGAAGTAGGATTTAAATATGGAGATCAAGCTTTGTGCCCTTTTCAGGCGTGAAGCTGATCTCGCCAGATATCTGGTGCCAGTCAGATTGTGAGAGGTGAGAAATCGAGCAAGAAATCAGGCGTGCTCCCACCCAGCCTATGATATTAGAGAACACCAAATTCAGATGGTTTAAGTGCTCTGCAAAGCATTTTGAAAACTGATTGATGATATCAGTGATTTTCTTCTTTTGAATGCAGAGGACCTGACCCCACAAAAAAATCATATGATTTATCTGATAAACTGTCTTTAATCCTCCAAGCAACAATTTGTAAGATGCCAGTAGCTTAAGGGACTTGGATTTCATTGTCATGTGATTTTAAATTATGAAAGACACCAGGAAGGAAGCTGCAGTGTATTTACTTATAGATCTCGAAGGCATCTGTAACAGCCACAAGTGATGAAATTACTAAAGGAAATGTAACTAGATGCTCATCATCAAGGTGTTCTCTAATATCAGCCACAGGCTATAGCAGACCAGCCAAAATTCCACTGACGTTTAGTGGGACTGGATGATTCCAGCGGCGGGTGCGGCTGGAAAATCCCGCCCATAGTTTGACAACTGTAACTTTTGATACGACAGTATAATCTGGTCAATGAAACAGCTTGCCCACCTTGGATTGAAAGATTTAAAAATCATTGCAAACAGTGATTCGATGCTTAGGTTTAGCAGTTTGATCAACTGGTGAAGGATATGATCAGCAGGGAGGTGACCACTTAATGAGTGATTGTATGCATCATTGTTTGTAATGTATTTGCA
The DNA here is from genome assembly GCF_964213995.1 of Mustelus asterias. NCBI lineage: Eukaryota > Metazoa > Chordata > Chondrichthyes > Carcharhiniformes > Triakidae > Mustelus > Mustelus asterias. The sequence continues at coordinate 35,821,528 of NC_135816.1, forward strand.
ACTAACAGGTGTCATTAGTATTTAATTTGAGCTTTGAGCATTGTCTCCTTATTTCTCATAATTCTCACGTTTGAACCATTGAGTAACCATGTCAGGAGTTAAAAGTTACATCTTACAATATTTTATGAAAAAATATTTTTGGCTGTCTTTATAGTAGAAGACACAAATTAAGGTAATTAATAACAGCAAAGTATTAGGGAAACTTTAAGGGACTCAAATACAACAAGCGATGTTTAGAACATAGAACATAGAAAGCCACAGCACAAACAGGCCCTTCGGCCCACAAGTTGCGCTGATCATATCCCTACCTCTAGGCCTATCTATAGCCCTCAATCCCATTAAATCCCATGTACTCATCCAGAAGTCTCTTAAAAGACCCCAACGAGTTTGCCTCCACCACCACCGACGTCAGCCGATTCCACTCACCCACCACCCTCTGAGTGAAAAACTTACCCCTGACATCTCCTCTGTACCTACCCCCCAGCACCTTAAACCTGTGTCCTCTCGAAGCAACCATTTCAGCCCTTGGAAATAGCCTCTGAGAGTCTACCCTATCCAGACCTCTCAACATCTTGTAAACCTCTATCAGGTCACCTCTCATCCTTCGTCTCTCCAGGGAGAAGAGACCAAGCTCTTCTATCCTCATAAGGCATGCCCCCCAATCCAGGCAACATCCTTGTAAATCTCCTCTGCACCCTTTCAATGGCTTCAACATCTTTCCTGTAATGAGGTGACCAGAACTGCGCACAGTACTCCAAGTGGGGTCTAATCAGGGTCCTATAAAGCTGCAGCATTATCTCCCGACTCCTAAACTCAATCCCTCGATTAATGAAGGCTAGTACGCCGTACGCCTTCTTGACCGCATCCTCCACCTGCGAGGCCGATTTAAGAGTCCTATGGACCCGGACCCCAAGGTCCTTCTGATCCTCTACACTGCTAAGAATGGTACCCTTCATATTATACTGCTGCTTCATCCCATTGGATCTGCCAAAATGGATCACTACACACTTATCCGGGGTGAAGTCCATCTGCCACTTCTCCGCCCAGTCTTGCATTCTATCTATGTCTCGCTGCAACTTCTGACATCCCTCCAAACTATCCACAACACCACCTACCTTGGTGTCGTCAGCAAACTTACCAACCCATCCCTCCACTTCCTCATCCAGGTCATTTATGAAAATGACAAACAGCAAGGGTCCCAGAACAGATCCCTGGGGCACTCCACTGGTCACTGACCTCCATGCAGAGAAAGACCCCTCCACCGCCACTCTCTGCCTTCTGCAGGCAAGCCAGTTTGACATAATTTTTTGAGGAAGTTAACTAGTAGTGTCGATAAAGGGGAACCAGTGAATGTAATATTTTTGGATTTTCATAAGCCATTCAATAAGATACCACACACAAGATTAGAGTTCAGTGCAGGGGTTCACCTAGCTGAATATTTTTCAAATGGCATGAAAGTTATAAAAGTTGATTGTCAGAGATACTATTGTATTCTCATACAAGGAACACTAAATTGCATGGAGGTACAGCAAGCAACTAGGAAGGCAAATGGCATATTGGTCTTCATTGCAAGAAGATTTGACAACAAGAATGTGAAAATCTTGCTACAGTTGTACAGGGTTTTGATGAGACCACACCTGGAGTACTGTGCATGGTTTTGGTCTCCATACCTAAAGGAAGGATATATTTGCCTTGGAGGAGGTACAACAAAGGTTCAATAGATTGGTTCCCAAGAGGAGATAGTTGTCCTGTGACAAGTGATTGAGTAAATTAGGCCTATAATTTCTGGAGTTTAGAAGAATGAAATATGATTTTATTGAAACATCAAGATTCTTACGGTGCTTGACAGGGTCAACACAGTGAAGTCGTTCCTCTTGGCTCGTAAATCCAGAACAGGGGCGCAAAGTCTCAGAATAAGGGGTCCATCATTTAAACGGAGATGAGGAGAAATGTTTTCATTCAAAGGGTTGTGAACCATTGGAATTCTCTGCCCCAGATGGTTGTGGATGCTCCACCATTGAATATTCTTAATGCTGAGCCGGACAAGCTTTCAGTCTCTCGGGTAATCAAACGGAAATAAGGAGCAGGCAGGAAAGTGAAGTTGAAGTAGATGATCAGCCATAATTGTACTGAATGACAGAGCCGACTAAAGGGGCCATATGGAGTGCTCCTGTTCCTATACACGTAGTGTATAGGATGTTCTTATACACAGTATTGTCCCACAAATAACAATGTGCTTATGGCCTGATAATCAATTTTAGTGATGTTGATTGAGGGATAAAAGTTGACCAGAACAACCAAGTGAAGCCCCCCCCCCCTTCAAAATAGTGCCATGGGATTCATCTGAGAGAGCACACCGCAGTTTAAACATCTCACCCAAAAGATAGCACCCTCACTAGTGTAGCACTCCCTCAGTACTGTACTGGGATGTCAGCCTAAATTTTTGTGCTCAGGTCTCTGGAGTGGAAAATTGAACTCACAATCTTTAATCATAAGTAAACAGCCATTATTTTACATGTTACAAACCATTGTTTTACTTGTGCATTCCATTTTTGTCCCTTACTAGCTTTACAGCTGATAAAACACAGCAAAATAGCATGCAAAGTCTGCTAGACAGCCAGGTAGAAGGTGGTGGTTACATATTTCGTATTTTGCAGTACCAATTTGTCACACTTTGATAGCACAATGGTGGCTTGGATCTTTGCAAACATTCAACTTGGTGTTTTGAGATTATTTCCCAGGCGTTGATGTCAACTTCTGTTTATCACTCTCTCAACTTTGACTTCAGTTAACAGTTCTTTTCTCACTCAAGCTTGAGCATTCAAGCTCAAGGAAAATAAATCAAGTTCAACCCCCTCTTTGGGAAAGTCTGACACCATGAAAAATTTTAATGGAAATATGAGAAAATATAAAATACAATTGAAGTGGATGAATTTAATCAGATTACTGTGAAATTGTTTTTTTTATTAATTTCAAATTTAGTTTCAATTACTAAGAAGACACAGGGAGAACAAATTAATTTTCTAATATAATGCAAGTAACATGCTGTTTCTCTCATTATAAAATGTTACCCAAAATAAACATCCACAAAGGATGTTTCTATTCTAACTACCAGCAGACAAGTGCTACAGGAAATAGCATTCGTGTACTGGTGCACATACTAAGGCAAGATTTTAATATATTACAGAAGTCTTGTGGCTGCATACATTTCTTTCTGCTTGCAACATTTTGCTTCACATTTTGCAAGTTAACATTTTGTTTACAAATACCTACATCTACATTTATAATGAGGTTCACCTTTGAAAAGTCTTGCTTATTGCCAAATCATGGAATTTTGCAACTTAACTGATAAATTTGACTTTTTTGCTTCACAAGTATGCAGATTTTGTTTTGGTTCATTTCCAGGATCTTGGCATCGCTGACTAGGCCAGCATTTATTGCCCATCTCTATTTCCCCTTGAGACGGTGTCCTAAAACTTCCTTTGTTTCCAATAGGGGTGACACCGTAGCACAGTGGTTAGCACTGCTGCTTCACAGCGCCAGGGACCCAGGTTTATTTCCGGCTTGGGTCACTGTCTGTGTGGAGTTTGCATGTCTTCCCCGTGTCTGTGTGGGTTTCCTCTGGGTGCTCCGGTTTCCTCCCACGTTCTGAAAGACGTGCTAGTTAGGTGCATTGACCCAAACAGGTGCCAAACTGTGGCGACTAGGGGAATTTCACAGTAACTTCATTGCAGTGTCAATGTAAACCTTACTTGTGACTAATAAATAAACTTTTAACTTTTTTAACTGATGTTTTATACTATAATTATTATTTACTGGAATAGGATCAATGTCCTAATGGACAACTTAACAAATTGTCAAGTTTAAGACATTATTGGTGTGCCCAATCACACCCTCTGTTTGCTGCACAACATCTAACAATTCCCAGAAACAGGCAAAGCAATTAAGAACAGTTTACTCATAGCCTTATTAGTCATTACAAATATGCTCATCTTTGCTCCCTTCCAACAAAATACATTGTGGGGGTCTTCGACTTACTTGTCAAGATATATGATTACAGAGCAGTAATTCTAATCCCACACAATTTTCCAATACTCGCATAAAGCACTTTAAAAGTTTATAATTGAAAATAATACCAGAAAAGCAAAATACTGCAGATACTAGAAATCTGAAATAAAAGCAAAACGCAGCAATGTGAAAAGGAAGAGAGTTAACAGCTGGAATTTTCTAGCCCTCACACCAGCGGAATCTTCTGGTCCCTCTAACGTGAACGGAGATTTCTATGGCTTGCTGGCCCTGGGGCAGGTTCCCCTGAATGATTAAAGTTCTGATGAGAGGTCATCTAGACCCGAAATGTTAACTCTGCTTCTCTCCACAGTTGCTGCCTTACCTACAGAGCATTGCCAGCATTTTTTACTTTTATTTATCATTGAAGAGTTTAGTGTTGCATTATTCAGCTTCAGTCTGAGACCATTAACAAAAAGATTTGAAAAAAAAACATTATCAATACAGCCTGTCATAAACAAAGCCAAAGTTTCTTGGCACAACAACTTTTGAAAAGAATGTAGGTGATGAAGTCATAATATGCGACAAAAAAGTTTCCTTGAACTTGAGCAGAGAAGATACCAATCTTACATAACAGCTGCTGAATCTTGAAGCAATATATCAAGTTACAAAAGGTTTATTCATCTATTAAGTCACAACTGAAAGTAAATGTATGGCTTAGTCAACAATGACCCATGATTCAGACTCAAAGGATAATGTACTGTCTTCTCTATTCTCTTCCTCCACTTGTCACCATGAAACTTGTAATTGAAGCTGGTACAAATGTAAATCGATAAGGCTTTGTATCTAGAGGCATAGAATATTAAAGCAATAACAATGTTTATCTTGTCCAAGACATTAGTTAGACTACATGTATAATTTTGCCCACTTTTATAAGAAGGATATTAAAGGAAAAAAAGATACCAAGTATGTTCACTATGAGATTAACAGATATAGAAAAATTATGAAGAATTCCGTTTGGCCTTAGTTCATTCAACAGTCCCATTATTTCATCGTGTTTTTAAAATTATTCCAAGGTTATCACCTCCACTGCTGTAAGTCCATTCCAAGTTCCTTTCTCACTCCTTTTGTGACGAAAAACTCCCCAATTTCAATCCTAAATTTATCATCTGTAGTTTAAATCTGTTGTCCTCATGTGCTCCTTTCACAATTCAGTATGAAGCTACTATTCAGTCTTCACCTTTGCCATTTCATTAGAACCATATGTACTTTTACAAGCCCCAATGCCTTCTTTCCAGCTTTTCTCTACAACTACAGGAATTAATTTTATATTTTTTTCTCTGCATCGGTTCCAATGCTGACAGAACATTTTCTCTGGAGGCAGAATTGAACATGTTATTTGGGTGTAGTCTGACAACAGCATTAAACATTTTGGTCACAATATTCTTTGAGTTATGTGCTATTGTATTGACATTGTGTTTCAACATTTGTTTGGGTTTGCTGCACTTTATTGGGCTTAGCATCAGATCTACAGTAGCTGTTAGAATTCCAAATTCAACCAGAATTATTTTGACACCATTGATGGAATACTTGTTCCACCCATTTTCCTTTCTACATGCATACTTCACATTTATCTACAATAAATTTCTATCCACTCAAAGAACAAAGAACAATACTGCACAGGAACAGGCCCTTCGGCCCTCCAAGCCCGCGCCGCTCCCTGGTCCAAACTAGACCATTCTTTTGTATCCCTCCATTCCCACTCTGTTCATGTGGCTATCTAGGTAAGTCTTAAACGTACCCAGTGTGTCTGCCTCCACCACCTTGCCCGGCAGCGCATTCCAGGCCCCCACCACCTGTGTAAAATACGTCCTTCTGATTTCCGTGTTAAACCTCCCCCCCGTCACCTTGAACCTATGACCCCTCGTGAACGTAACCACCGACCTGGGAAAAAGCTTCCCACCGTTCACCCTATCTATGCCTTTCATAATTTTATACACCTATATTAGGTCACCCCTCATCCTCCGTCTTTCCAGTGAGAACAAACCCAGTTTACCCAATCTCTCCTCATAACTTAGCCCTTCCATACCAGGCAACATCCTAGTAAACCTCCTCTGCATTCTCTCTAAAGCCTCCACGTCCTTCTGGTAGTGTGGCGCCCAGAACTGGGCGCATTATTCCAAATGCGGCCGAACCAACGTTCTATACAACTGCAACATCAGACCCCAACTTTTATACTCTATGCCCCGTCCTATAAAGGCAAGCATGCCATATGCCTTATTCACTACCTTCTCCACCTGTGACGTCACCTTCAAGGATCTGTGGACTTGCACACCCAGGTCCCTCTGCGTATCTACACCCTTTATGGTTCTGCCATTTATCGTATAGCTCCCCCCTACGTTAGTTATACCAAAATGCACATATACTCATATTTAATTTCATAGGGTAATTTTGGGCTTCGGCCTCAGATTATTTTGCCTCTCAAAATTTGGTATAATTTGCAAATCTGACCAATTTGTAAAGAGTTGCTGAGTCCAGGTCATCAATATAAATTGAAAACAATAGTGATCCCAAAACCAAGGCTGGGACACTCTACTCAAATGCTCCACTCCCTCTATCCCAAAGCAAGTCCTCTGATATCTACGTGTTTTTTTCTATCCTGAAGCCAATTTATGATCCATTCACAAGACTTACAATTAATTCCCATGACTTTGAAATTAGCTTTTGTGTGGGACAAAGTCAAATGTGTTTTTAAAGTCTAAATTAAATAATGTAGTCAAACTACACACCACTTGTCACTTCTGCAAAGAAAGCAAGCAAGTTTCTTAGGCAAAATTATCCCCTTCTAAAGACATTGAGGTTTAAGGGTCCTCCTCAGTGTCCACTGGCTCCTTCATGATGATTGTTGGTTCCTCACAAATCTCCTCCCTTGTTTTCTGTATCCTGAGGTAAATACCACCCAAGGCTGAGTATTTACTTTTTTGAATCTTTCTCATCTTTTAGAAAATTTTAATTTTTAATAAGAGAATTATTAATTTGCTTTTTCAAAGGAGCTACCCCAAAAATACTTGGAAGAAATAATCATTCATAATATCTACAATTATATGTGTATACTATAATTTCAAGCCTGTTTGAAGAAAAAAACAGGTTATGTAGGCATTTGACATACAGATCTTCAAGGTTATGAAAAGGTCATGTATGTCTTCAAAAAATACACTCAAAGATTTGGGGGGCATTTCTGGCCTGCCTATTTCATCATTTGTAAATGAGACACCCATCTTGAGGGGTGCCATGAAAATAATGACCTTCTATCTTCTGCTCAGCCCCGAGTAGAATGATCACAGCACGAGGTATTTGATTGTTACTTTTGGACAGCAGCCAGTAGGTAGGTACAGATGGACATTTTTCAGACAGGAGACGAGTTAAAAGTGGTTCTCCCCAGGGATCAGTATTGGGACCCTGCTTTTTCTGATTAATATAAATGATTTAGAGATGGGTGTTGAAGGCAAATCTCTAAATTTGCAGATGATACTAAGCTATGGAGAATAGTGAATTGTGAGGATGCGCCGAGCAACTTCAGAGGGGCACTGACAAGCTAGCCAAGGGGGCAGAAGCTGGCAGATGAATTTCAATGCCCCGAAATGTGAGATAATGCAGTTTAGTGGAAGAAACATGGGGAGACAATACAGGCTCAATGGTACAACTTTGAGGGAAGTAAAGGTGCAGAGGGACCTTGGGGTTCAACTGCATAATTCTCTGAAGGTGGCCAGACAAGTTCAAACAATTGTTAAGAAGGGCTTATAGGATCCTTGGGTTAATATGGAGGCATAGAGTATAAAAACAAGGAAATGATACTACACTTCTACAAATCATTGGTCAGACCATATATGGAGTATTGTGTTCAGTTCTGGGCACCTTATCTAAGGAAGGGGAGAGTGCAAATAAGATTTACTAGAATAATACCAGGAATTAGGAATTTTAGATACAGGAACGATTAGAGAAATTGGGTTTATTCTCTTTGGAGCAGAGAGGATTAAGTGGTGATCTTATTGAACAGTTCAAAATTATGAACAATTTTGACAGGGGAAGGAAGGATATTCTGTTTCCATTAGTTGGTTATATCAGTGATGAGGGGGGTCACAATTTCAAGGTGGTCAGCAAGAGAACTAGGAGGGAGTTGAGGAGAAACTTCTTTACTCAGAGAGTTGTTGGGATTTGGAATGCACTGCCTGGGAGAGCTGCGGAGGCAGATTCCATAGGAGGTTTCAAAAAAGAGCTGGACATATATTTGAAAGTGATTAATTTCCTACGGAGATAGGACTGAATAATGGGACTAGCTGGGTAGCTCTTTGGGGGGCTGGTGCAGATACGATGGGCCAAATGGCCTCCTTCTGTGTTGTAAAATTCTACAATTCCATAGAAGGTCCTGACACCAGGACTTGGAATGTTGGGTCAGGTGCGCAAAGTCACGACAATTCCCAGCTCTGCAAGCCTGATCTGGAAAAAGTGATCCAGATGGTTGAATTTACTTTCCACGGGAGTTGGGCCCACCACCAGGTAAATTGGGCAGAATGCCCATTTTGGTGCTCCACAAGTAGCCCTTCAGCTGTCACCACTGCCCATCACCACCGCCCCAGTCTCCAAATACTCCCCATGCCAAACTCTGCCTTTCAACCCACCGTCATGGCCTTTATAGCCCATTGGCCAACTTAGTGCCAGTTCATGCCAACCTATGACCCCCACCCATCACCCTTTAGCCTTACACCCTCCATGCCAAATTACCCAGTATCCACCATGGCAGACCTCAGGACCTATGCTGAGATTAAGTAACATTCATAAGTGTCTACTGATGAATTTTTAAAGATACTCTCATTGATAAAAACCCATTCAATACATTTAATTTGCTTTAATCCCTTATAAGAACAAGTATTTGTGTTTACAAGCACTTGGTGCTGTCATGCACACTGTAAACTAATAGGTACCCCACTGTGATAATGATAGGTGGTGAAACCACTAATCCTCAAAAGGGTAACTCTCAGGATTATGTCAACAGAAGAGTGAAACAGCAAGCACTGATTTTTTCAACAGTGCAGACAACCGTTTTCAAAAAGCAGGAGATTTAAATGCTTCCTTTCACAGTTCCAAAGATTGTGCATATTTCTGTCTACTTTTAACAATCCCAAAGGGCATCTGATCTCCCCAAAGGGTGCTTGACCGCTAAAGGAAATCTTGGACCAAATCCAAAAGGAGACCTTAACTCTCCAATGAACTCCGATCAAGTTTAAGCCAACTGCTATCATGTCTAATATACATATACCATGTTTTCCACTCTCTCCTAGCAAAAATCAAATTAGACTAAAGACTTTAACATGCACAGCTGCTCTAACGTGTACAGCTGCCTATGTGGATTATGGATGCACAAAGTTCAACACGCTCCTATTTTCCTCTACCACGCCACCCCACCCCCCATTCTCTTTCCCCTAGTCACCACACTACGGCACCTGTTCGGGTACACTGAGGGAGAATTTAGCTTGGCCAATGCACCTAACCAGCATGTCTTTCAGACTGTAGGAGGAAACCCACGCAGACATGGAGAGAACATGCAGACTCCGCACAGACAGTGATCCAAGCTGGAATCGAACCCGGGTCCCTGGCAATGTGAGGCAGCAGTGCTAACCATTATGCCACCCCATCTGTGTCAAAATTCAGACCTAGCAGTCACTGCTGCAGGTTTCTGAGATCTGACCAGTGGCTAACCTTCTTATACAAATTCCAGGAACAGGGATAGCGTCTACTTCAGGGATTGTATTAGGACCATTTAAATGACTTGAATTGAAAAATATAAGCTATTTCAAAAGAACTGTAGGTAGCGTGCAAGTCAGGGCATTTTACATGCTTACTACTCAGCTGCAAGTCCAAAGTAAAATACAAACATTCCTTCTTGTGCACTGAAACTATAGAGAAGCAATCCCAGTAGAAGAAATAGATCCAAGGTGTTCTTCCTGAGTAGAAGACTTGGGGAAGATATGACTCAGCTGCTTCAAGAATTTCTGTTTCTTACCTTTCTCTCACTCCCAAGACAAAACTGAATGATTGAATATTTGTTACTCAAATGGAAAAGAGCAAGTGAAGAAGAATACAATTCCAGCATGCAATGCTGCATTGCATTAATCCAAACTCAAAATATCTACAAACAAAATGCTCACTCTTAAAAGACTGAGATTCATCTTCAAATCATCAAAAGATTTAAAACTAACCAATACCTTTAAAAGACTTGCATTTATGTAACACTTTTCACAACCACTGAACATGTCAAAGTGCTTTGCACACAATAAAGTACTTTTGAACTGTAATCACTGTTGTGTTGTAGGAAATGTGGTAGCCAATTTCCAAAAAACAGCTATGTATTTTGAATAAATAATCTGTTTTTATGATGTTGATTGAGGGATAAATGTTGACCAGGATAACAGGGATGACTCCCCTGCCTTCCCATAACTATATTATGCCTCAAATATTGTACATCCAAAAAGAACATTTATTTCACTGTAAAGGTTGAACAATACTGTGCGAAATCACACAAACACAATGGTTTACACAGTTATCAAATGGCAATGGACTTCGGTCAAATGCAGAATATGGTTTCGCTCCTGTGAATGCTAATCCTACACCAACTTCTAATCAACTGGAATCCAAACTAAATCAATGAACGATGCAATATACTGGAAGTGTGGTTTAGAGACATGTGTTTGTAAAACCAACGAGAGCTAGAGCAATAGTGGCATGAACCATGCAATTCAAAATACTTTGGTTAGTTCCATTAACATTGGAAGTAGTATGATCTAAGTTATTGCATTATCTCCAGGAGTAATTGGACCAATTCTTAACATTACCACCATTTAGTTTCTGTCACAACAAACCAAACAAAGCAGAATAATCCAAACGTTCAGGGTGGAATTTAGTGGATAGGTGAGCTTGATTATTTTTAAAATGGACACTATCTTTATGGAATAATTCACAACCTATTTCTTTTATTGTCATGATAAACATGAACTAAAACAAATCAGTGATTTTCAGTTAATTGAGTACTTTCCAAACTAGGGGGCATGCCAGTATATCCTTCAACTCTCAGGCTGATTCCCAACTCTGCTCACTACAAAAGTTAGGCATCTGCAAACAGTTTCAGTTTACAGTTTGTTTTAGAGCTTCTTATTTTAAATGTGCTTGTACTGATTAATAGAGTTGTTTGGCTTATGCTCTATATCTCTGTGCATGTTAGAAACAGAGTGGTGTATAGGTATGTTACTAGACTAGAAGAGGCTTGGATTTAACCTAAAGGAAGACTTCAAATCTCATTGTGAATGTACAAGTACAACTTCTTCCTTACATACAAAGATGAGCCTCTCTTTCTTTTCCTTCCTAAGTTGACTTATTCACCCAACCAGCAAATAATAAATGCAAGTTTACAAGAGTTTAAGAAGGAAGGCCCATCATTTTACAATGTATAATATTTAGCTCCAAAATAGGAAATCAAGTAAATCAAGTTAGAGCCACAACTTTAGATTTCTTTTGTGCTTTTCGATAAAACTGTTGCCTAAACGTGGACTTAAGGTTGGGTTAAAAATCAAAAATGTTTTTAACAGTTTTCACAGGATGTGGCTGACACCTACCAGCTCCATTTACTTTGTATGGCAGGTTGCTATTTTCGAAACTCAGTTGCTTGCTCAGGCCCTTCAAAGGCCATTGTGCACCAATGACATCGTGTAAGATTGGGGTAACTCTTGAACTAATAAAATAAACTGTTCACAACTAATGAGCAGGATTTCACAGTTTTACTTCAGACAAAAAATCCAACAGTCCACATTCTAAATTCTTAAGCCATTAATATCACAAAATCAAAAACTGGCCATCAACCTGTGAATTCCAAAAAAAACTACTTTGTCTGAAAATTATTAAACCTGTTGCAACCACTTATGTAATATAAGGACCATTTTAATTAAAGGATGCATGTTCTTGTAATTCTACTCAACCTCTCCAGTGCAAGAAGTAAACAACTGAAATTGTCAAGTCTAATTCCCACAGGAAATAAATTATTTTAAAGAATCTTTAAAAATGTTCCTACTTTTCCTTTATCTCACTTTCTTTCTCCTCATCCCTCTTTTTATAACCAATTTGATCCTTAATTTGTGCCATTTCCTACTCTGTCATTTCTGTGTTTCTCTTTCAATCCTTAAATCCTACTTCATTGGATAAACAGAGGGGTTTTTGGTCCCATCATTCACCAAGATCGCAGATGTCCACAGACACAATGTTATCAGGTTACATTTCTGGCATTTGTGCTGAGCACAAGGGTGAGGGAAAAAGTCTAACAGGGCATGTGGATAAGGAAATTATATTTTACAAATTTATTGAGAGTTTGTTGAGGACGTAATTAGTAGGCTAAATAAAGAGGGACCAATATATGTTGTATACTTGGATTTCCAAAAATCATTCACTAACTTACCACACAAAAAGTGAATACACAATAAGGTCTCTTAAGAGTTTGGGATAATATATTGGCATGAATAGGGAATTAATTAATGGACAGGAAACCAAGAAGAGCGGTAAATCGGGAATTTTCAAGCTGGCAGACTGCAATTAGTGGAGTGCCACAGGGATCAGTATTGAGACCTCAGGTTCTATATTATTGACTTCGTAATGTATCTGAGTCAATCTATATCATTGACTTAGATACACCACTCTCTGTCTCTCCCTCTAATTTTGCTGACAATACAAAGCTTGGTGGGAAGGCAAACAGTGAGGAGGAAACAAAGAGGCTACAAAGGGATATAGACAGGTTAAATGAGTGGGCAACAAGGTGGGAGATAGTAATAACTTAAATGAAAAGACTGAGAGTAATGTATCAAAATTTACTGATGATACCAAGCTAAGTGGGAAGGTAAGCGATGGGGAGGGGACATAGAGGCTGCAAAGAGATATAGACAGGTTAAGTGAGTGGGCAACACATTGTCAGATGGAGAATAATGTGGGGCATTGTGAGGTTATTCACTTTGATGGTAAAAGATAGAAAAGCAAACATTTTTTAAAAGGTGTGAAATTTGTAAACTGTGACTTGGGTGTACTCATACAAGGAGCACAGCAAGAGCATGCAGGTACAGCAAGCAATTAGGAAAGCAGGCGGTACGGTGGCCTTTATTGTGAGGGATTTGGAGTACAAGAATGAGGACGTTTTGCTACTAATGGCTTACATGAGACCACACTTCGAATATTGTTTTTCTCTCCATATTTAAAGAAGGATATACTCGCATTGAAGAAGGTACTGCAGAGGTTCGTTGGATTGGTTTCTGATGTGAGAAGTCTGTCCTATGATGAGAGGCCGAGTAAATTAGGTTTATATTCTCTGGAGTTTAGGAGAATTGTCAAACCCCTTTAAGTTCTTATATTTTTCAAAGTAGACAATGAGAGGTTACTTCCCCTGGCTGGGGAATCTACTCAGGCACAGACTCAGGATAAGTGGCCAATCATTTAGGACCAAGATGAGGAGAACTTACTTCACTCAGAGGGTTGTGAATCTTTGGAATTCTCGACTGCAGAGGATTGTGGATGCTCCACTGTTGAAAATATTTGAGGCTCTCCAGTCATAGAATCATAGAACCCTACAGTGCAGAAAGAGGTCATTTGGCCCATCGAGTCTGCACCGACCACAATCCCACCCAGGCCCTACCCCCATAGCCCCACACATTTACCCACTAATCCCTCTAACCTACGCATCTCAGGACACTAAGGGGCAGTTTTAGCATGGCCAATCAACCTAACCCGCACATCTTTGGACTGTGGGAGGAAACCGGAGCACCCGGAGGAAACCCACGCAGACACAAGGAGAATGTGCAAACTCCACACAGACAGTGACCCAAGCCGGGAATCAAACCCAGGTCCCTGGAGCTGTGAAGCAGCAGTGCTAATCACTGCTACCGTGTTATTCCTGTTCCTATTGCTCATGTTTCGATGTTTTTAAGATGTTCAGCTCAGCTCCAGAAAATTCAAGGCCACAGTTTCAAAATTTTGGCAAGATAAAGCAAATTTAAATAGATACCTCAAATTCAAACAGATTTGCCAATCAATGCAACGAATAAAAGTCACAGGATAAAGATCTAAATTCAATAGTTTGGCAACTCTTTTGGATACTTGTTACAGACGAAATGTTCATTCAGGAGATATAGCAAAACAAGCTGACCCAGTTTCTCTTTTTGAACCTGGTTTGTAATTTCACGGGCTGTGACACGGAAAGATACAGACAAAAATGTTTTGTTTTCATTACAGCAAATGCTTCATTTTTGTCCTTTGTGCCTTATGCACAAAGTAATCTGAGGCAGTTCACAGTAAATAACACGTACTTTTATTAAACAAGTGGATGAATAAGTGTCATCATGCATAACATTACTTTGGAAAATAGATACTATTGGCCCTACTAAACATTTTTCACAATGCATAATTACCACATTGGTTTATTTCATAGGCCTTTGGTAAGGCAACACATATCAGACTCTACTAAAGTTAGAGCAGGTGAAGTCAGAGGACAGTCAGCAGAATAAATAGTAAAATAATAGAAAACAGAGTGGTAGTAAGGATAGCGACTTAGACTGGCAAAAGGTGGAAAGTGATGCTCCATAATAATCAATACTGAGACCTCTGTGATTGACAACTTGAACTCAAGAAACAGAAATATAATTTCAAAATTTGTTGACAACATCTGAGTGGAAGATGTAGTTAATTCAAAAGAGAATGCAACAAAGTACGGGAAGAGGTTAATAAGCTTGCAGAATGAACATTGAAATAGGAGATAAATTTCAGTACAAATAGATATCACGTGATGCATTTTGGTATAAAAAATAAGCTGCCTGGATACTGCTTGATGGCCAATGCCTCAATTTCCATTTCAGCTTCCACCGAAAAGTCTGAGGGCAGCCATGCCAGCTCTGATTACCGTTACCATGGCTGTGGATAACAGTGCTGAAAAGGGTTTTGCAGCTCTCACAGCAGTCCTGATTACTAGGATTACGAAGGCATCACCTCGGAGAATGGTAGTGGATTCATGGAGCACAAAACTGCTGCTATCTTTCAGGAGGACAGTATTCATGACTCCCTTTCCACCACTCTGCCGGTGCCTTGGTGTCATGTATCAACCAGCCAGCCCAAACTGTTGTCACCTAAGTTGGGGTGGTGTCTCCAAGGTTGAGAGCTGATCAAGGTTATCCTCAAAAGGCAATCAACAGGCTCCTCCAATATGGAAGCAGATTTCCACCTGCCTTGCTGTGGTCACTGGGCTAGCACTGTGCAAGAGCACTAGGAGAGGCAAAGGCACACCACGGATGAGCACAAAGATGAGTAGTTTAAGTCTGTATGCAATACAGCATCATCTATAAACTTGGTTTGAAATGGGCATTTGGAGTTTTAAAAAAAATTCCATTGTGGTCAAGAGAACAATGTGATGATCAGTGAGAGAGAAACAAAGATGTGTGTTGAGTAGGGAATTGGGGCTAAAGTTATGAGTATCCCACTAGTTCTTCACAAACAACCCAGGCAGAAATGGGCTGACCAGAGGCCACCCTCATCTCTTCAACCTCCTCATCCTCATCTTCTTCCCTGTTCTTTTGGAACCTTTCTTGCTTGGCATTATCTCAACTCATTTTCCCAATCATACTCAATTCTAAGAGGATAGCTTACTACTGCACCCATATTTGAGCTTATGATGAATCTTTGGAGTCAGCAAGCATTTCAGCAGCAGCCATACCAACTCCTGTGACAACCGATGCAACAGCCAGAAGAAAATCAAGCAGAACATCTAACCTTTAAATAGCTGATGATCACTTTAAGTAGCACTTAAAGAGTTAAGTGTTCAGCTTTGCCAGATTAAGGAAAGCTGGCAAAGACGAGACAAAGACGTGCATCATTTCGTTGCACAGTACAACCCCAAACAAGCATGTCATCAACAAGATTGGCCTGCAAACAGTTGCTTCATGCACCGCTGAAAAATCTCACTGCCAGTGGAGTTCCCATCAGGCATACAATGAAAACAATATCTGCCTACTGGCGACATGGACTTACTTTTGAGGAGTCCTCATCTAATAGGATCTGACAGAACCCACATTTTGCAACAAGAATGCTGAACACCTTGACATTTAGAATGTCTGCTATTACCTGTTCCACTATCTTGGTAGGGTGATGTGGTCTGAGCAGCGCTCTGTTCAGGTGCACTGGATCAATACATATCCTGACCGTGCCATTTTCTTTTACTGAAACCCATTCCATGGCCTAACTCTACCGTCGTTATGATACCTAGTGCTGTCATCCAATAGATCTCATTAACCATTTTCTGCTTCATGGCTACTGGTACTCTTCCCGGAGCACAGATCGTTGGAGGTACCAAATAAGTTGGTATCATGTACAACTGGTCGCTTACCAATGATATGACAGTTGAAGTAGTCTCTATATGCTGTTATCTCTGGGGCTTGGAGTTGTTGAGCATGTACTTCTGGATCAAGTTGAATGAGTCCCAGTGCAATGCTGTCCCAAAGCCCTCATAGTGTCTGCTCAGCTATTTGAAATTTCCCTGTGCAGTGGAGGATTGCTACATCTTTGGTGTGGATTCTGTCCACTATAAACCATGAGCTGCATCTGGGTTCTGGTGCTGCATACAGGTTTATTTCCTGTAACCTTTGTCTGGAGAGTACTTTATCCTTTGCTCCAATGTCAATCATAACTTTAAGTCTGGCATTACTTCTAATTATGTTGAGGGTGGTGCAGATCTTACCTTTGCCTGTGACATTGTCAACACTGTCACAATACAGTGCTGTTAGAGGCTCTGTAGCTTCACTGCTTTGGTTGGTTGAACTCCAATTCATTAACCTTATTGATGCTCCAATCCCTGGAGGATTGAACAACTGTTATATTGCTGATGGCAGAGGAGGGCTTCTGTGGTTTGGAGCTGCAGCATTTGGCAAAGTGGTTCCATTGCCCACATTTGTTGCATCTTTTACCATATGCAAAACAAGCTATTCTGTTTAGTGGGTGCTGGCCATTGCAGTTGGAGCAGGACGTCCCCTGTACTGCAAATACCTCAGATTCCCACCTAAAATGTCTGCTTTATTTCTCCGATTGTTCATTTAACATACAGATATTGATGGCTGCTTGTAACATTAAGTATTTTTCTCGCAGTAGCTGCTCGCTGACTAAATCACTATATATTCCACAAACTACTAGAGTGCTCCTCCAAAAGCGCATTTCTTTACTAATATTTTCATTGACTCATCTGCTCTTTGGTTCGTTGAATTGAACGCATGTCTATCAAGGATTATGTTTTTTTACTCGGAGACAGATGTTCTTAAATTGTTTCAGGATTATGTAGAGGTTTACTTTTTCCTCCTCTGTCTGGAAAACAAACAACCTGAAGTTTTAGATGGCCTCAGGGCCCGGGAGGTGTAATAGCTTATAAACCTTTGACTTGTCAGAGAGTGAAGCATCATAATAAGTATGCCATTCCTTTTGGAACTTTTCCCAACTATCTGCAATATTTTCATCAAACTCGAATGGGTCGATGCGGTGAAGTCCCTGTGTCATACTGACAATTACTGACACCATGTGAAAAGTTGTGGATTCCCTAAATCACTGGCAACACCGACTTCCAACAACGACAGTTTATTTCTGAGCTCAGTTGCTATATACAATACATGTGCTCTGCCCACATTCCCAGGGATAACTCCCTTACTCCCGCCACATGACCTCTTTTGTAGCTGCGTCATCATGTTCTCACATCACCACTCAGTCTACCCAGTTAATGACAGTATTAATACATCCTAAAGACCTCAGACTGCAGATCAGCTGGTTCTAACCTCATCCTGGCAGGTCAGTATCAATTAATACATCAGACTGACCACTCTCCACTGAGAAAAGACGTAGGCCTGGATTTTCTGACCCAAGCACTGTGGATGCAATGAAACACCCAAAAGACTGCAAAATCCTGCTGGCGGGCAGGGTTGGAAAATCCTGCCTTTAGTCAATCTCAATCAATACTGGCAATTAACTTTACAAGCTTTAGACCGTTTTTCTGAAAACTTAAATTATACTAAATGGATTAACCACAATCATAAACCCTCTTAACCTCATATGGAACTATCAGTTTAAGGCACAAAGTGTTGTTGTCTGCAACCAGAATATGAAAAATCACAATCACTACTTCAATCTGTTTCAGTCCTAATAGAAGCTAGCCACTTCAAAGTTAAATTGAATTGAAGAAATTGAGGTCATGCAAAAGTAGGATTTCGGAAATGATTTGGTACAAGTGATTTCCCCATTCAAGTCCTGGGGTTTACCACACCAGGACTTGCATGGAGAATCACTGTACATAAATTAGATTTCAGTACACCAGGTTTTTTACAGAGGTAGATATTGGACATTTGAAAGGTTTTAAGTTTGCAAAAATTTCAAAAATTGCAAATACGGTCTGCGGTCTTGAACAGAATGCACAAGTTTTGTTACAAGTAGTAGACCATCATTTCTAGGGGAGGCATTAGAAAACAGAGATATGTATAGAAACAAATGTCATATAAATAAACTACTAAAATTGTTAGGTCAGCTGGGAAGATCACAATCTGAAGATACTACTAAACTGTGGCTTTGCAAAGCACATTGAAAATACAACTCCTGAACTAACAAAACAAACTGCTAAAATTAAAGGACACATTGCAAAGCAATATGTAGGACTTGTCCTTCATAAAGGGAAACCAAGCACCTCATATTCTAAATTGAATAGGCATTAGAAATCAGTCTGAATTGCTTGCAAAGTTTGTGCAAGAGCCTTCTGTTGCAACTGCTTGTCACATGTATTTTAAAGCAAGCAAAGAATTACCACTCAAACCAGAGCTAAAAAGAGAGTTCCAGAAGACGTCATGCACAATTTCTGGTATTGAGTATCTAATTATTACGAAACCACAAACCTTGTTCCTCTTAGTAAAAGCCTGTGAATATTTTTTCATGCAAACTGCAGTTTTCTGATAGATTTTAAGATTCCTGCCTCACCAGTTTTATTCATTTACAATCTGAAGGAAAGACAGTTTGGTATCTGTAGGTCGAAAGAAACATATATTCTACCTTGTGTTGTGCAACAGCACCAAGGTCATATGTGGCATTAGGAAGCTGCAATGCAGAGATTCATCCTGCAGTACCTAATGACGTGTTTTCATCACAATAGTCAGAATGGCACTTTTCTTTCCAAACACATCCTCACCTCCCCATTGCTGATAGCTGCATCCCTGTTGCCCGATTGCTTAAACAAAGAAACATTGTGTGTTTGAAAATCGTGTGCGCCCTGGGATAGACGCAAAAGTTAATATGTGAAGCCATAATACTTGCAAGCTAAAAAGAGCTCCAAGAACCTTCACTAATTTGTTGCTAGTGAGTTTGGCAACAGAAAAATAGATTTCCATCACCAGACAATCCAGCTTTCCAATATATAAAATCAGAAGAATGCTTCCTGATGCCTGATCAATAGGGACAGAATCAAGGCTATTATACTGCTACTTTCACATTAATGCAAAGCAATTTGGTTGTGTATCAATACCAAAGTGGTCTGAACACTCAAGAATTGCAAGAGCGCTATAACCGTGAAATGCAGGGACTCACCCAGAAGCACAATGTCACACCAGTTTAAATTTGCATGGAGTACAGAATAAACAGCTCTTCATTTCATTCTTTTAAAATGAGTGATCAGCTTCTCTGGATTTTGTAAGGATCCACAACATCTGAACAGGTACTGGAAAAATCCTGTAAATGTGTCACTAAAACTGCCAACTTTACAGTTGCCAAGCCCTG